>NC_081566.1:3357863-3508152 GCF_022355385.1 Mustela nigripes | reverse complement strand
GAAAGAGAAAAACACAAAAGGAATATATTCTGTAAGATTCCATTTACACAAAGAACAAAAATGGGCAAAACTAAGCAGTACCGACTGAAGTTAGGATGGGGTTCCCCTGGAGAGGAGGAGTTATAGGAGGAGGTGAGGGGTGGACCCTCTGGTGGGCTGCAAGTGTTCTGTGTTTTCAGAGTACACGGATGTGTTCACTTCGGGGAAATTCATCGAGCTACACACTTATGCACACTTTTCGTTAAAAAGAAAACAATTTTTAAAGGCTCCATCCCACCTCCCGCCGCAACCTTTTGTACTTCCTACCTTCAGGAGTCAAGATGCTTTTGACCTTTTGCAGGAAAGGCTGGTCCACAAAAGCTGGTGGTGGGCAACTCATTCCCAGTGTTGGGTCCTTGCTGTCGACATCAAACATGACGACATTGTAGTGGCCGAGCTGGGAAAGAGAAGCAATCAAGTCTTTGTCTAACACCATCTATGTTCCTGCACCATACGTGTCCTGTGACCCGTGGTGGCCGCAGGGGGCTATGTCAGGATGACACAGAGGTCGTGGCTTGTCTGTAAGGGCACAGACGTCACTGTCCAGGGGAGCTACTGTCACTCAGGGTTCTGCTGTGAGCACCCCACGTGACAGCCAGGGTCTGACCTGATCTTTTCCTCCACATTTAAAAGCACCTTCCATAAGCACACATATTCATGGGCTCCACACTAGCATCATTGCTACTACATTGCTAGCATCCAAACCAGTAATTTTCAGTCCTAGCAGAACACTAGGGTCACCTCGGAATGTTTGAAATACTTCAGTATTTCAGGGTCAAAAACCCTGGTGTAGGAAGGAACAGGTGGGAGGGGAGATAGGAAGCCTCGGGTATTTTTTTCTTAAACTCCCGGGTAATTCTAAATATAAGAACTACTGATGTAGGCAAGGAACTGCCTAAGCCTTTAAGGGCTGACCCAGCAAATGGCTGTAGGAGAAAATATTCTCAAATTAAAGTTAGTGTATCTTTTCTAGTACTTGAACAATAGCTGACTATTCTGTATAGAAAAATATTTTTATGATTTGTCTCCCATACCGACCACCTGGACCTGCACGTACACAGGCAGACTAAGGAATGTTGTTTGTGAGACCAGTGCTGTGTGAATAACCTTGGGAATCTAATTGTTTAAAATGTAATACCTGGCCTCTGGGTCAGAACTGGCCCTTCTGTTCTTGACGCCTAGAGCTACAAATCTTGTCTCACATCCGCTCCTGCTCCAGGCTGGGCTGGTCCCCAGGAATGGAATCAGGGAGAGGAGGCAGACACACACGGGCCAGGCTCCTTGAAAATATAGGATCATGATAACACGGAAATGTAGCTGGTGCCAAACTGCATGTAGGTGAACAAAAGTTTAACTTCAAACCCTGTCATATGCCTATAAATGTGGCCGTTATGGGGATGGTCAGGTACAAGTCTCACCTGAGGGGAGGACGCTCCCCCCCAAGCCTCCCAGTCAGGACTCCCGCCTGGCTGTTTACCACGGGGCTTCCCCAGCTGATCAGGTTAGATGTTGTAAATACCTGATTTGACGCCTAGAGCCTTATTCTCATTTACTGTCTACTACTATTTTCATCTATGTGCAGATTACACTTCTATTCCTGTAATAAACAATAAAGTTGTCTGTCCTTTTCAAAACTGAATCACGGCTATAGTGAATCTTTTGTGCAGACCACTGGCTCAAGAAAAAATATCTTCTTAACTGGGTGAGAAAGAACAGATGATGCGTCAGATGTGCCCCTTGCTCTAACGGAAACAGTTTTTACAGGGGTAACCTGCAATGCTATTGACTTGCAGTGAACTTTGAGACCACGATAATGGTTATTCAATAATTAATAAATACTGACTTAGGACTACTGCATGCCCATTACCGGGCATGGCACAGATCTCGTTTTGGTTTCTTAGAGAGCAGCAAAGTCCAAGGACAACCACTGCTCACATCTGTAGCACTGAGCCCTCTAACAACCTGGAAGGTGCTTGTTAGAGACGATTGCCGGGCTCTTCAGAACTGACTGACAGGCAGTAATGATGGCAACACATCACAGACTGAGCGCCTGCCATGAGCCTTGAGCAGTGTCAAAGATTTCCCACGTACTAGCTACGTTGGGCCTGAGTCCCCACACTGGCCCCAGCCTCAGAGAGGTAACCTGTGAAGCTCTGATAGACTTAGATACACTTCATAGATAGAAAAGTGAACATTTTTGCTACTGTGTTCAGATCCACACCTATTATTAGTAATAAAGTTATGACTGTTCTACCGATAACATAGATTTTTTTTTTAATTTAAGTAGAAATTCGAATTGCATCTGGTGCTCAAATAATGCAGTACTGAAAGCCAGAAATTCTTCCCAAGTGCACAGGAATTTCTGGAGTCATGATTTTTAAATGTTCCATCTGGTTACATGGGTAGACACAAGCAAACACTCAATAAATTGAACAGCTTAAAATCTGTGTACTTTATGTCTCACTGAATACCTTTTATACTTCAATATTTTAAATGAGTAAAAAAGAAAAAAGTTAGACACCCACACATGCAGTCATTTAGCGATTACAATCGGAGTCTAAGGGAAGAGCTACTGGCCATTTATTAACTTAGAAGAACACTGGGAAGGAGAAAACTACGGATCTATGTGGATTTGTTGGTCTGTCAACGCTGTGCTCACACAAGACAGCTGTAATCGTCCACACCCCCGCCTGTGGAGGGCACCGGAGTCCCCCTCACCTAGGAGCAGCTCCGGGTTTCTGAGCAGGGCAAGGCCAGCAATCATTGCTTTGTGGTGCTCACAGCACAGGTAAGTCTTGTCAACGGGCCGCCCTGGGGCTGCAGGCAGGTCCTCTGGAGTGTCATCAGCCCGCGGCTTCTTCCTGTCCTTCTTCCGTTTCTTCTGGGCTAAATGAGAAACAGAGATGACGAGGTCCTATGCTGAGCACGCTAGTCCAGGGAAAGCAAGCCGTACCAGCAGCACTGTGCTGCAGCGAGGCCGACCCCACTCAAGAACCCAACTGCTGAATATACACAATTTTGTGACTTGGTTGACAAGTTGGTTCTCTGAAATCTGCCCTTGGTGGCCATTTTTATGACACAGAAATTGGCAAAAAGTACACATCAGGGATGTTTTTTTAACCCCCTGAAAACACAGTTGTTAAACATTTAACACAGGGGCGCCTGGGTGGCTCAGTGGGTTAAGCCGCTGCCTTCGGCTCAGGTCATGATCTCAGGGTCCTGGGATCGAGTCCCGCATCGGGCTCTCTGCTCAGCAGGGAGCCTGCTTCCCTCTCTCTCTCTCTGCCTGCCTCTCCATCTACTTGTGATTTCTCTTTGTCAAATAAATAAATAAAATCTTTAAAAAAAAAAAAAAACATTTAACACATACCGCAGGAGACCAAAGATAAGAAAATGAAAAGTGGGGGCGCCTGGGTGGCTCAGTAGGTTAAGCATTGGCCTTTGGCTCAAGTCATGATCCTAAGGTCCTGGGATGGAGTCCTATATTGGTCTCCCTGATCCTTGGGAGTCCGCTTCCCCATCTACCCACCCCCCGCCCCGCTCCTTTCTTCTCTTTCTTTCCTTACTCGTTCACTCAAATAAAAAAAAAATTTTTTTTTACAAGGAAAATGGCAAAAATACACCCAAAGCCCTGGGAAAACTGAACTGAGGAGTCCTGCCGCCTTGACATTGAGAAATAGAAGGTCACTAACAGGAAAAGTTTATTCATAAACTCTTTCAGAGAAGGATTTAAGTCACTAATTACCTCCTCCATGCCAATTACTATACTAGGACTTCTAGTTATTTATTTATTATCTTTAAGATTTTGCGTATTTGTCAGAGAGAAAGAGCGAGCGTGCACACAAGTACCGTGAGCTGCAGGCAGAGGGAGAAGCCGGTTCCCTGCTAAGCAAGGAGCCGGATACAGAACTTGATCCCATGACCCTGCGATCATACCTGAGCCTAAGGCAGATGCTTAACCAAATAAGCCAGCTAAACGTCCCTGTAATTATTTAACTCTTATAACAACCTTACAATACCATGTTGGGCAGATGAAAAACTAAGGATCTGAGGGTTAATGATGAGGCCCAGACATAGGAGGTGCAGCCAGGATATGACCCTGGGACACACAGGCCCTGGAGGAGGAGGAAGTCACAAGCGCTAACCCAAGGGGAGAAATCCAATGAAGGCCCCACTGCTTGCCGTCTGATACATAGTAACCAAATGTTCATCTTTTCCTCTGTACATTGATTCCTGAACTGATTACACTGAGCAATGGACTGAGCCACCCACGGGCCTGTATTCCGCTATGTCCCAAAGCCAAACCTGAAACACAAGCTGCTGCCCGCTCTCTGCGCAGCAGTCGTGCACCCAGCCCTCCAAATGCGGCCCCAGGGTCCCCTCCCTGGAAAAGCCTGGTGGGAAGAGCCCAAGTCTTGCCCTGATGGGGCTGAGTCTCAGCTCCCACGGGAGCGCTCCCTGCACACGACCTGCGGCGAGACACCGGCGCTCGGGGCCGCCGCTGCCCCGACAGCCCGTGCAGGAGCCCCGCGGAGTCGTGACGAGATCCCAGCCGCGGGAGGAGCGCACGCGGCACCCGCACAGCCCCGCACTCCGCACGCGCCCCACCAGTCACCTTCCCGCCCTTCTTTCGCTGCCCCCCCCCCCCCCCCCCCAGCACACCTCGTCGACCCCGAGCCCCCGGCGCTCAGCTTGGCCCCGGGCACCCCGGGACGTGCCTTCCGGCTCCAGGTCGCCGGCGCAGCGCAGGCCGGAAGCGCCGCACCGGCCACAGCCCCCGCCGGCGGACTCGGCGTCAGGAAAGCCACGGCGACCGCCGGCTCCACACCGGTGCGCCGTGACGGAAACGGCCCCGGGAGGCGACAGCCAGGGTCACTACTGCGGTCCCTCTTCCCGGGCGATGACTAAGTCAGGGAGGGGCTGGGGCAGCAGGTCGCCCCCCACCCCGAAGCCTTGCACAGGACGTTTCAGAGCTGCCTCTGAGCCGCGGGCCCAGGCGGCCGCCGTGAACCGCGGCCCGTCGCCTCCCGCCACCGGCTGCGGGACGGAGCTCGGCGCCCACGCTCCGAGCGCACGCCGGGCGCGCGGCCGCGCTCACCTTCTCCCGGGGCTTCATGTACTTGTGCAGCACCCCGCACAGCTCCAGGTAGCTTCCGTACCACTCGAAAGCCCGCTTCCCCCGCTGCTGGAAGAACTTCTCCCAGTACTCCGCGGAGCCGAACTCCCGGGAGCTCTTGGGTAGGAGGTTCATGCTGTCACCGTCCGCGCCGCGTCTCCGCCACGCTCCGGCTCGCCCGCTGAGGGACCATGGGCTGCGCCTGCACACGCGCCCGCGCCGCCGCCCGGCGTCGGAATTCGGCCCGCACGGGCTGAGCCGCCGCTCGACCCCAGAGGGGTGACGCGGACACGCAGGCCCCACGCGCGGGACACGGAACCCGAACCACGGTCACCCGCGCTCCCGGCTCCCGGCTCCCGGCTCCCAGCACCAGCCCCAGCCCCACGTGCCGAGCCCCTCACACTCGCTCACCGCGGGCCTTCAGAACCCGCAATCATATCCGGGTGCCAGGCGTCGCGATTGGCCGGCCGCCCGACGCTCCCAGCGTCTCATTGGCCAGTCTTTCGCTTCTGGCGCCTCATTGGCCGACACACGCTCGCCACCTACCGCGCCGGCTCCGAGCGTGGATACGCGCGCGGCAGCAGGGGGCGGGGCCACGGGCCCGAGTCCGGGCGGAAGACACCCCGCGGCCGCGTCGGCGGGATTGCGTCCGAGCGCCGCGAGAGGGCAGCCTTCCCGGCTCTGAGCGTCTCCTCCGCCGAGGACCCCGCCCGGGCTTCCCGCCAGCGGTGCTCGCGCTCTGTCCCAGCGGGCCTCCTGGCCGCTTCCATCGCGAAGGGCGGCGCGCGGGCCGCGGAGGCCGCGGGCAGGAGGCGGCCCCAGAGCAGAAAAGCCAGCGGACGGACGTGCGGCCAGGGCTGAGGAGAGCCCGTGCTTAGCAGAAGAGCCGTCCTGGCCGCGTTACCTTCGGCCTCGCCCCCGCCGTCGCTTAGTGTCGCCCCTCGACGTGCGTGGTGGATGTTTATTCTGGAGAAAGCCGGCCCTGAGCGTGCTCGTCCTGCTCTAGAATGCGGGATCCCGCCGTTAGTGTGCTGACGGGAACGCTCAGCAGAGGAACAGCAGCTGCGAATTCCGAGGGGCCTCCTCGGCCGCCGCTCCCCCGCAGCGCTGCACGCACGTGCCAGACTCTTCGGACACTCGGCCTCCTCAGGCTGTCCTGCGGCTGGCACCGCGCAGCGGCCGCTCCCGCGCACCTGACTTGTGAGGTGAACGGTCGCTGCTTCCGGTGCTCGTCTTCCCCTCCCGCGCTGACGCCGCTCCCGGCCCGGCCCGCGTGCCCACGGGCGCCTCGCGGGCTCTTCGGGGCGCTCGGCGGCTGAGGGACGCGCAGACCCCGCCGGACACCCGTGCGGGAATGAGCGTCTCTGGTCCCGGCTGCTCGGACCTCGGCAGCGGAGGGAGCCCAGAGGGCTCATCCTCGACGGGGACGCGCACTCGGCTTTCGGGGAGCAGGTCTCACTCAGACGTGCGTCTGCAGGGCCTGGAAGACTTTCTCTTTCTTGAGGGCGTATGTGTTTGAGAGCGAGACCGTGGCTGGGGAGAGACGCAGCGGAGGGAGAAAGAATCTGAAACCCACTCGGACCCTGAACGTGCGATCACGGTCCCATGTGGGGGGCAGGATCCCACCCGCAGATCCAGAGTCGGATGCTGAAGCCGCTGAGCCCCCCGGGCGCCCCTCCCCTGGAACCTAGTCCAGCGGGTCGCCGAGCCCCACCGCCAGAGTTTCTGAAGGATCGGGTCTCTACTGCGGTCTAAGGATGTGCGTGTCTAGCAACCTTCTGCGTGATGCCGGGGCTGGGCCCAGGACCCCACGTGGAGAACTGCTCTTCCAAAATACAAGGGAAAAGTCACAAAGAATTTAGTTCCCCCTGCACAACTTTAAGAGGTCTGTACACGTGACATCGAAGAAGCTCTACTTTCCTCTCCCACCTGCTGAGCTCCTGTTGTGTCCTTTCTGGGAAGGAACTGGAGGAGCCTCTGAGGTGGCTTCTGCTACGTCATCATGTAGAGTTCCTCATGAGTGAGACATGGGTCCTTCCAGAGAATGCTGATGGAGAGCTGAGGACACTCTTTGCTCCAAGTGCTCCACAACACCAAGGTTAAAACATTTAAACGACCAACACAAAAACGCAGCCTCTGCCCTCTCCGCTGAGGATTTACTCAAGTCCTCAAACATGTAAATGGCCCAAGATGAACCCATCTTTGTGATAAAGCTAAGGGTACAGCGGTAAGCAAGGCAGTCCCGTGGAAGACACCCATCCAACAATCACAAAAACAATCTGTATGAGGTTGTGGCAAAGGATGTGAAGGAGAAGTGTAAGGTTCTGTAAGGGCGGCATACCTCCCAGACCTCGTCTGCTCTGGAGGTGTCCAGAGAAGGCTTTCCTGAGGAGGGACAGGAAGTGTCTATAATCTGTCTGTTTTGGTAAATGCCACACACCTGAACTTGTCCTAGTAGTAACAGCATGACCTACGTAAGAACCAAGAACTCCACCCTCTGAAGCTGTCTTCAGGACCCATTGGCGCCTGCTTTTCCCTCTGTCCCTATGGTCCTTTCTGTTAATGGCTGGTATTGGGAAGACCGTAAGAAGTGATTTCTGCCATACCAGGCACCGGCCCCTTATTTAACACCCTCAAACATGCAGTTATAATTTGCACTATGTTTCTGACTAAGAGAATGTGTAACTTACCCATTGTCGCCTGTGTCTGCTCCCTTCTTAGAGCCCAAGGAAGCAGTAACAACCATAGAAGTTTAAGCCAAAGTTGCTGCAGGTTTCCTAAAATGTGTGGCTCACTGATGCAGAAATACTTTACATATGCGTTAGATGCTGGCTTTTGAAATACATTTGAAACGTAGTGCTCTCGGGGTTTGACTGCCAAACATAATTAAGCAGTATCATTCGTATCGTTAGCTTCTGCTAATTCGATGTTAAATGGTGTGTGTTTTATTAGGATCTTCAGAGTGGGCACTGGTGTGCTTTATAATACAAAGTGAGTGTAAATACGAGCATTCGATGTCTTGGGTTTTTTCCCTAAAAATATAAATCCAGACCTCTAAATCTATAATTTGCAATTACTCTCCTTACTTAATTTAAACATGAGGTGTTGGGGCGCCTGGGTGGCTCAGCTGGTTAAGCGACTGCCTTCAGCTCAGGTCATGATCCTGGAGTCCTGGGATCCAGTCTCACATCGGGCTTCCTGCTCAGCGGGAAGTCTGCTTCTCCCACTGACCTCTGTCCTCTCACGCTCTCTCTCTTTCATTGTCTCTCTCTACCTCTCAAATAAATAAATAAATAAATTTTAAAAACACAAACATGTGGTTTTAGCAACAATCATCAATGATTGATTGATGCTGAAATAATTGCAAAATGGGGCATAGATAATGAAAGCATTTCTTGAATGTGGGCAACAGAGGATAGGATAGAGCTTGTGACGAGCAGAGTAACATTACCCCATGGACGTGTATGTGCTAATTCCCACAACCTGAGAATGAATTAGGCTACGTGGAAAGGGAAATTAAGTTTGCTCAGCGACTGACATTAAAATAGGGAGACTAGTCTGGATGATGCAGGCAGGCCCAATGTAATCACAAGAGTCCTTAAAAGCAGAAGAGGGAGAACCAGAGAGGTGGTAGCAGGAGAAGGCTCAGGGCAGCATCGCTGCCTTTGAAGATGGTGGAGGGGGCTGGGAGCCAAGGAGAGGGCCTTCCAGCCTATGACAGCAGGAAGGCCAAAGAAAGGTGTTCTCCCTTTGGGCCTCCAGAAGGAACTCAGCCCTGTAGACACCTTGATTTTAGTCCAATAAGACTCCATCAGGCTTCTGACCTCCAGACCTGGAAGACAATTAAGTTCCTAAGGTTCTGGGAACTCACGACAGTAGCAGGAGGCTTCCCCAGAGGGCAACCAGGAGAGAGATGTGTGGCTGGGCAGGAGGCTACACTGGGAAGAAGGCTGCCGATGATAAAACTGGCAATTGGGGTGAACAGCACCTCAGTTCAGAGAAGTCTCCCATTGTGAGCATTTGGATGAAAGCTGCCGGGCCTTAAGAAGCCAATGAACGAGCAATGAGGGTCAGGGCAGCTAGAAAGGATTCATGAGAGATGTTTTCAGGAAGAGCAGAAGCGTCGGCTCTCGGAGCCTACGTAGGGAATAAAGGATCCGAGGACTCAGAATGGCAGTCAAATTGCAAAGGAATCCAAAGGAACAGGGCAGGGGATAGGTGGTCGCTTGTAGAACTGCTGCTTGAGAGGAATTTAGAGACCACGATGCTAGCCACGACTGGCTACAAGCCAGTCTCCCCGCCCTGCAGGCCTGTCCCAGGGCTCATACCCTTCTCACATTCTGTCAGTGGCGTCCAAGTGGACTTCGTGGGCCAGGCCATGAAAACACTTCATGCGTGGGGTGTGAAAGTGTTCAAAAGGAATCTCTCCTTGGTGTCCAGGGAGTGGCTCAGGCAGTGCTGGAAATAATTTCTGCCGGGAAGTCTTTGCAAATGACTTTGTTTTCCACATTGAGAAGTTAAGAAATGGATGGTCTCCCGTGTCTTAGAAGAATGAAAGGCAGGCGTGACATTCTGGGATAATGCACCATTTTATTAGCTGGCATCGGCACTCTCTCAAAGCTGTACTGACCTGAGAAATAATGCTCTGGCTGACCCTGGATTCCTAAGATGGGGTAATCATAACAGTATTGTTTAGTTTGCGTGGCACTTGCGCTTTCACAGGAATGTCCTTATATTTCCATTCCCAGCCTTGCAGGATGGACACACACAGGGATATACACACGTCACTGAGGCGAAACCATGTTGATTAAAAATTTACAGGCACCTGGGTGGCTGGGGGGGTTAAGCATCTGCCTTCCGCTCAGGTCATGCTCTCAGGGTCCGGGGATGGAACCCCGCATCGGACTCTCTGCCAAGTCGAGAGACTGCCTACCCCTCTCTCTCTGCCTACTTGTGATCTAGCTCTCTCTGTCAAATAAGTAAATAAATAAAATCTTTAAAAAAAAATTTATGAAGTGGGGCGCCTGGGTGGCTCAGTGGGTTAAAGCCTCTGCCTTTAGCTCAGGTCATGATCCAGGGTCCTGGGATCCAGCCCCGAATCGGGCTCTCTGCTCAGCAGGGAGCCTGCTTCCCCCTCTCTCCCTACCTGCCTCTCTGCCTACTTGTGATCTCTGTCTCTCAAATAAATAAATAAAATCTCAGAAAAAAAAAAAAAAAAAAATTTACAAAGTTACGTATGATGGAGGGAATTGAGCCAGCCTGCCTCTGGGTGTTACGTTTGATTCCCAGGATTCTCTTTGTTCAATAGTTTCTTGTGTCCGTGTGGTCATCTGTAGGTGCACCGGTTTCCTGATAATGAGTGGACTGCATATCCACCTTTATGGGGGAAAGCAAAGGGCCCGGCACAGCGGGCAAGTTGTTTGCCTTTGGGGCCAGTGGACAATAACATTTTGAAAACTAGAAAAGGCGAGAGAATGGGGCCAAGGGTGAGGGCCTGTGCCTGGTGTGTCAGACCCCCACTGAGGAGGCTCCCGAGGCCTCTTTTTGCTTCTCCTCTTTGTTTTTTGCAGCCTGGTATCGGGAGAGAGTACACCGTCACAATGTTTTCTTCCTGATTCTATTCTAAACTTCACTTCCTTTGCAGAAAAAGTAAAAACAGACCTTGGAAACCAAGCTGTTGTTTTCTAAATTCTAGCACGCGTCCCATCTACCATGAGCATCTCAAGTATCCTATTTTTATTGGATAGTCTCTGTCCTCCACCCATAACAAAGTATTTTTCTACCACCAAAGAGAAGGACTTTAAAATAGCACTTAATGGGGGCACCTCGTGGCTCAGTGGAGTAAGCCTCTGCCTTTGGCTCAGGTCATGATCCCGGGGTCCTTGTATTGAGGCCTGCATCGGGCTCTCTGCTCAGCAGGGAGGCTGCTTCCTCCTGTCTCTCTGCTTGCCTCTCTGCCTACTTGTGATCTCTGCCTGTCAAATAAATAAATAAAATCTTAAAAGAAAAAAGATTTCATTATGATGTAACTGATAAAGACATTTGATTATTTCTTTTACACATAACAATCTAAGATAATAACAAAAATAGTGATTTGTAACATTATACCAGGACATATTGGAATTTTGAGAATTTTACATAGATTTCTAGATTTATAATATACATTTATAGAAATACATCATTTCGGGGGGTCGCCTGAGTGTCTCAATCAGTTAAACATCTGCCTTCCACTCAGATCATGATCTCAGTGTTTTGGGATCCAGTCCCCACTGAGACTGCACTGGGTTCCCTGCTCATCGGGGAGTCTGGGTCTCCCTCTCCCTAGGCCTGTCTCCACCCGCTTGCATACTCTCTCTGTCTCTCTGAAATAAATAAACAAAATCTTAAAAAAAAAAAAAAAAAAAAGGAAGGGGCACCTGGGTGGCTCAGTGAGTTAAAGCCTCTGCCTTCAGCTCAGGTCATGATCTCAGGGTCCTGGGATCGAGTCCCGCACTGGGCTCTCTGCTCAGCAGGGAGCCTGCTCCCCAGTCCCTCTCTGTCTGCCTCTCTGCCTACTTGTGATCTCTGTCTGTCAAATAAATAAATAAAATATTTTTTTTAAAAGGAAGTACATCATTAAGACTTAGCATCACTTTTTTTTTTCAATTACCATCATTTTTTGTTTAACAATGTTTCCCATGTAATTTGATATATCAAATAACCCTAATTAGTGTAAGACCTCCCTTTCTGTAAGGAGAGGGAACAAATCTTTCCAGAAGTTCCAGGAACTCTGAAAATTCTTATTTATTTTAGGTCAAAAAGACTTTATTTAGAATTTGATTTGGGGAAGTCTGCTAAAAATTGAAAGATTTTGGGATACTTTATCAAACAGGATTATAGATGACTATGAAAGAGTTTTTAATTATCTAGTTGATCAACTGACAAGAAAAGATTGTGAAGGCAAATGCAGAGTCACATGGTTGTAAGTGAAACTTAATATCCTAAAGACTCAGTGTATTTGGGTAGTCAAACCTGATGCAGGCAAAACATAGAATCTTTGTTTTATGGGTAGATTACCTACAGGTAAATAAACATTTTCATTATTTTCAATTTCTCATTTAGAGCAGACAAATATTGTAAGGGCCTGTTTAGCCAGAGCGGCCCCACCTCGGTTGAACAGCCATTTTGTTGTTTATGCAGTAAAACTTAAACTGACCTGCTCCCCCCCCCCCGCCCCGCCCCCGCCGGGGAACTTAACTTAAAAGCAAGTCTGGGAAACCAGTCTCAGGTAGAGGTAACAGCCTGAATGCAGGGATGGGGGGTCAGATCAGGTGGAGACATCCAATCAGTGGAGTATGCATATTGTCTCGCTGGCTACCAAGGAGTGTGGGCTCCACCTTTTGGGCACATTTTGGGCGCCAGTTCTGACCAAGGTGATAGGCTAGTTCAAATGTCTACTATGGGGTGAATTGTAGTTCAATTGGCCACCCGTGTGTGACCTAGCATGACTGTGCAGCTTTCTATGTGTGTTGCAATCTCACTGGCCTCCTGTGTGTGGCCAGGCTCAACCACAGGACCGACATACCCAGTATGCTATCAGGAACTGAACCCAGAGACACAGAGTCCACACCCCTTATTGGAAATCCCCCGAAACAACACATAAATACCATGCTGTAACCAGATTGGGGGTCCAAGTCCCTGCTCCGCTGTGCCAGGTATACTTGGACCCAAGTTCGAGCTTGCTGGAAAAACCCTTGCGTGATTGCATCGGTGTTGGCTCCTTGGTGGTCTCTCGGACATGAAACTTGGGCACAATATAATTCAAGAATACTTGTCCTTTTAACAGAAAGAAAACCAAATTTTAATTATGTACCAGTGGACTTCCAGGATTAAAACTCCCTCCTCAGCTTCAATAAATCCATTACAGTCTTTGCTGGACTATTTTTAAATTTCCTTCTCAATACTTCTTTAACTTACACTTTTGGGGAATTACGGTATGAGGTTCATTGGTCTCTCGATTCATCCTGACACTGCTCTGTTGGCCTGAGAATAAAAGAACAGGCAGGGGCAAAAGGATGCTCACAATATTGTTGAAGAAGGTTGCTCTAAGTCGGGTAGGCAGAATAAAGATTGGAAAAATGGGCACCTTCTGAATGGATGGCAAAGCTCTAGCTATCTGGGAAGGCATCAGCAGCATTCCCAGCCTTGCAAGAAGTGAAAGAAGCTGTTTTATTTTTTTTTTCCAAGATTTTATTTATTTTTATTTTTTTAAGATTTTATTTATTTATTTGAGGGAGAATGAGTGAGAGAGAGCATGAGAGAGGAGAAGGTCAGAGGGAGAAGCAGACACCCCAAGGAGCTGGGAGCCCAATGCGGGACTCGATCCTGAAGTCCGGGATCATGACCTGAGCCAAAGGCAGTTGCTCAACCAACTGAGCCACCCAGGCGCCCCCAAGATTTTATTTATATATTTGACAGACAGAGATCACAAGTAGGCAGAGAGGCAGGCAGAGAGAGAGAGAGAGAAGGAAGCAGGCTCCTCGCGGAGCAGAGAGCCCAATGTTGGCCTTGGTCCAGGACCCCAAGACCATGACCTGAGCTGAAGGCAGAGGCTTAACCCACTGAGCCATCCAGGCACCCGAAAGAAGCTGTTTTAAATGAAGATTGTAGCTTGGCAGGACTGGACTAAGTTACTTACTACTAAGTTACTTACTCAGATGACCAAGTCTTTTACTAAAGACTGTTTTATTTGCTTGCTGTAAAGATCCTTTAAAACTGTTTTTGAAGTCACTTTAATCTTTTCAAGCTTCTGCATATCAATAGGAGAATGTATTCCATTGTCTCCAAGAGCTCTGAAATGCTCTTTTTAAAGGATGCCCCTTCAAGTGGACTCAGCTAAGTTAAAGCTTTCTCAGCATGGCCTTTACCTCCAAGCGTGTGAATAAGTTGGCAGAGGTCAGAAAAACCAGGTTTGTAAGTTTGAGCGATCACGTTACGTTCTTTAGCAATGCCTAAATGGTCTTCACGAGCCTCAGGAAATTCCTTCTTAATAGTTTGCAATTCAGCCCGAGTGCAAGGGCTACAATAAACAGAGGGAGCTTTTAGACCTTCTTCATTAGCTTTTACCTTACAGGTAGGTGCTTGATGCCTGGGGATTTGGGGGAACCTTAGGGTTATTATTATAGTTTGAAAGTTCAACTAAGCTGGGGTCAAGAGGTGGGAAGCAGGGAGAAGAGGGTGGAGGAAGAGTAGGGACCGTGGTGACAAGGGTCAGTGCGGCAGCTCAGGAAAGCTTTCTACTTTGGAAAGTCTCTGAAAAAGGTCAGAACTGGCTTTAGAGAGCCTGCCCATGTGAGTTCTCTCCTTGGCGTGTTACAGACCATGCACCAGGTGAGTTGTGCACAAAGCAACTTCATTTGCAGCAAATGAAGAGATGACAAAGAGTGGCTTCCAAAGCACTGACTCCCCCAGTGGGGGTGGACAGGTTCCTTTTACTTAGGCTTAGGCTGAATATTCAGGTAGGGAAGCTTTGTCACTGGATGGAGAGGAGGGCATGAGGTCCCACATGTGCCCTAAGGAACAGGCCTATACACACATTGTATGTTATGTGGATGAGGCTTGTGCTCGTCTCTGGGCTGTGATTTTAGTATTGTAATGAGGACAAGGTCATTGTCGGTCATTCATGCAAACATTCATACAGACCTCAGTGGACCAAGTTGCAAGGGATTGGGCTGAGATCTTTGTTTCATCCAACGAAGACTACCACGTGGCCCCTTATGTAAAGCCCCCACGTTTAGGTGTTAGAATCAGTTGACATATAAGGGACACCATTTACCTTTCTCAGCAGCAAACAAGGGTCATGGGGTCTCTTGCTGGAGATACCCCAGCCATCCTGGCCAGTGAAGCTGTGGCAAGGCAGAGCAGATTGCCTTCAGGGGGAATATAAGCGTGTGTGTAGCTTGGGGCTTGGCAGTGGGCAGCTGCCTTGTCACCCCATGGCCCTGTCCTGAGACCAAGCCTCTTGGGATGTGAGCCTGATCCAGGTCCCTGACCGTCTGGAACCAACAGGCACTGCCCACGTGCAGTCCACATCCTGAAAACAAGACACGGGCTGCCAGGGCCATCCAGAAATATGGAGCCCAGTCTGCTCCCCAAAACACTCCAGCCTCAAGGGTGGCTAACGGCCCTCCCAGAATAACTCACTGAGCTTCCAGCTTCAACTGGAGCTTCTGGGAGGTCTGATGCTAGAGAACACAGTGACCCAAGCAGGTAGCCAGTCCAAACGGGGGATGCAAGTCGACAGTCAAGGCCGGAGCATCAGAGAGTGTTTTGGGACTGTCTCTTTCCATCATGAGGCCATTCAGGGTCCTCTCGGAAGCCCATGAGTCAAGATATCCTCTGGCAGCCCAAGGCTGGCTGCAAAGAGCACACCGCTCATACACAAGGCCTGGCAGTAAGGTGAGTGAGACACCTGAAACCAGGTGGTGTGGGGAGAGGCGGGCTCCCAGAGCAGGCTACGAAGAACCTGGCACCAGCCTCATTACAAGTCCTGACCTCCACAGAAGCCCGTAGACACCGCGGAGCCTGCATTGCTGGAGAAGCCCAGGGCCCTATCAGGCAAGCAGTCCAAGGGGAGACTGACTGTCGCCAGTTCAAACCTGTGGCCTCCAAAGATTTTACCAGTGTGGCTTCCCTCCAGCCTGAGGCCATTCAGGAGGTGAGGGTCCTGTCAGAACTACAGGGGCCTGCAGCGCCCCCTGCAAGCCGAGGCTGGCTGAGGGGTGTGCCATGCACCCAGGGAGGCCCCCAGCTCTGGTGAGTCAGGGGCATGGAAGGAGGCAGCCGCGCAGAGGCTGGCTCACAGGAGCAGGCTATGGGGGGTCCCAGGCCTCCGCCGCGTTGCAGGCTCTCTCTTCCCATCATCCTGAAGGGGGAACGTCAAGGCTGCATGTCTCCTCCGGCCAGGCTGGTCAGCCGAGGCCCTGCAGGCCTGGGGCGCCCCTGCGCTGAGCTTCGTGGGCAAAGCGATCCTTGCTCCAGAAGTTGTTCTGGGGCGGCAGCTGGAAACTCTCCAACAAGAGACCCCGGGACCCTTGTTCGCTGCTGAGAAAGGTAAAGGAAAATGGTGTCGCTTGTATGTCAAATGGTTTTAACATGTGAACTCGGGGCCATTACATAAGGGGCTCCATGCTGGTCTTCATTAGAGGAAACAGTGAACCTTGAACTGTGCCAAGCTTCAAATGTCCCAAGGGACTCAGCCCAAACACTTGCAATTTTGCGCAGTAAGGTCTTTGCCTAGTGACAGCCTGAGGAACCAATTATACTCGGCCAAGGACTGTTTTCTGCTGCCAACACCCACCAAAATTCTTTGCAAAAAGCACATTCATTTTGTTTGGCTTTAAAAGCCCTTGACTTTAATTCCCTAGGAGAGGCTACAGTTTATGTGGCTGTCCAGATCTATTCTCTCAGAATTGCAATTCTGAGCCCCCAAATAAATGCTTTTTTTTTTTTAAGATTTTATTTATTTATTTGACACAGAGAGAGATCACAATTAGGCAGAGAGACAGACAGAGAGAGAGATGAGGAGAAGCAGGCTCCCTGCCGAGCAGAGAGCCCAATGCGGGACTCGATCCCAGGCCCCTGGGATCATGACCTGAGCCAAAGGCAGAGGCCCAACCCACTGAGCCACCCAGGCGCCCCTAAATGCTTTTGTTTTACTCTAGCTCTGCCTCTTTCTCGGTGGACATTTCTCATGGAAGCAGAAGTGGGATCCAAACTACACACAGCTTCAAGTTTGGTGCAGCTGCCGGATTCATGCCTGGTTCCTGCCTGAGTGCTTTGTGCCGCTGCCCTTCCCCATGGCTCCCGGTTCCTGTGGAGGTCCTGTAGGCTCTGAACCTTCCTCCTTGATTGCGATTCTAGCCTTTCCCTGTGTGTCTTTTACTGCCAGCTTTAGGTGAGGAGTAACACTTCTCTGTCGGGTTTCTGTTCCATACAGTTCCTCATGGGGAGGAACATATCCCTGTCCAGACCCTAACCTGTAGGGCTTCTCACAGGAGACGGACACTGTTCTGACTCTCCAGTCTCCAGTTTCTACAGGGGATCAACACTGTCAGGTCTGGAGTTATCCAGTGAGGATGCTCTGGAACTTTCAATGTCAAATATTGCTACCTAAAGGGCAGCTCCCATCTGGGACTCTGGGTGGGTTTTACAGGTCAGTATTATGGCTCTTCTTCTGGAAAGCTTTGGTCACCATGGATGTATATTACTAAGAGTGATTTAAAATTGCAATGACCACTTTGGGGATCCTTTGAAATTCTAAAAGTTATTTATTTACCTGCATAATAAGAAAAGCTGAACAGGGAGCTGATGTGAAGTCATCCACAGGGAAGCTGATGTGGGGCTCAATCCCAGCACCCTTGGATCATGACTTGAGCCAAAGGCAGACGATTAACTGACTAAGCCAACCTGGCATCCCACCTAATAATATATTTCTATAAGTATATATTATAAGTGATCTAGGAATTTATGTAAAAAATTCCTAAAATTCTGATATGTGCTGGTATAATGTTATGTCAATTTTCATTATTATCTTAGAATGTTATGTCACAGAAATAACCAAATTTCTTCATCGAGTACATCATAATGAATTCTCATGAGATCTCTAACCATTGCTATTTTAAGTCTTTTATAGGTAGCTATTACTCTAAATACTTCATCTTCAAAGTGATTCATGAGAAAGACTTAGATAAATATGCTTAAACACAGATTTTATTAAATTTACGATCATAACATTAAACTTAGTTATGAATGCATAACTCAAAATTTCTAAAACACTAATGGAAAAATAATTGCTTTGTTTTCTTCTCTAGACTGAGGGGACCCCTATTCTCTCCTCCATTAAGTTACCTATAACCTACATCAATTTGGTAAAGTGTTTCTTTACAACACAGTTTGAAACACTTATCTTTTTCTCCCTGACTGATTCCTCCAGAATTCTGAAACTCTTATTAAGTGTTCTTATTTTTCATAACAATGTATGTATTTGCATAAGTCCAATATGTATCTGTTGGATGCCCAATACCCCCAATCCCTGCTTCTTTGATCCACAGTTGATCAAAGGAGAAATATTCCGACATTATGAAGGCTTTTACTGCTTCTAATTGCTTCTACTCAAAATAACCATACTTTAGTGGAGCAGTCTTTCCATTTTTCCATAGTGTACCTCCAGGAGAGAAAGACCTTAAACCACACCTTATAACCTGGGGACTTCACCTACTGGAAAAGGGATCTTCAGGAAGAATATCTCCAACACTATTGGAAAGCCCCTCCCCCATCAAGCTGTTAACCAATCCTTGTGCTACCAACCTCCAAGGAATAGCCCATGGGATTCATACATCCCATCAATAGAAGCACCAGGCCTGACTGCCCCTGCCCAACAACAACTGACCTGAAAGTAGGTTTCTGGAATTGAAGCAGACAACAGATGGAGGAGACAATGTTCCCAAGATGACTGGACCAGGTCCATAGAACCCTTCTCTTGCTGCTGCTGCTTACCTTGCTATTGTTGTTGTTTTTCCTCTTTCTTTGGTAGAGATGACACTCTTATCTGCACTTCTCAGTAGATTACAAAGGGAGACCTCTATGTTAGATACCCGTCACCAGAAACTCCAACTTATTCTGGTATTGGAAACCCTTTTGTCTTCCCTGTAACAAATTTCTCTCTAAACTCCAGGATCTCTGCTGATTAGCCCCACAGCTTGCCTGTGGGCTTGTTAGGACCAGCTGATCCCAGAGCTTGTTTCAACCTTTCGCAGATAGCCATACAGGCTCCAGCACACAGTGTGTGAAAAGAGTTGTCAGCAATGACTCCTATTTTGTACTTTGGACTCCATCTTGTTAAAAATATGGAATGGTGGGTGCCTGGGTGGCTCAGTGGGTTAAAGCCTCTGCCTTTGGCTCAGGTCATGATCCCAGGGTCCTGGGATCGAGCCCCACACTGGGTTCTCTGCTCAGCAGGGACCCCCCCCCCTCTCTCTGCCTGCCTCTCTGTCTACTTGTGATCTCTTTCTGTCAAATAAATAAATAAAATCTTTAAAAAATATATATTGAATGGTATTGACCTTGCTGAATAACAACAACAACAAAAAGTTATTTGTTGAAAAAGGACTTTCTGAGGACTATACAAGCTATGCTTTTCCTAGTAGTGAATGAAATGTCCTTGCTCAACCAATGAACTATAACAGAGAAATGCACCCTCTAATCTTTTTTTTCCAATCTCAATTCTTGATAAACTGATTTAAGTTTTCTTTTTATTCCTTATATCAGCTCTGTTGCACTGATAAATTTCTTAAGCCCCTTAGATACCTAATTCAACATTCTTTTTTTTTTTTTATTTATCAGAGAGAGAGAGGGGGGAGAGCGCAAGCACAGGCAGACAGAATGGCAGCAGAGGCAGAGGGAGAAGCAGGCTCCCCGCCGAGCAAGGAGCCCGATATGGGACTCGATCCCAGGACGCCGGGATCATGACCTGAGCTGAAGGCAGCTGCTTAACCAACTGAGCCACCCAGGCGTCCCCCTAATTCAACATTCTTAACAATTTACTCATTATGTAGATTAATATGCATGAGATCGATGAGGCTTTAGAACATTATTTTTGTTAATTGCTCTTATGCTCCTCGCCTTGGTCAGATGGGTCCATTTAATAGGTTGGTGCTTTTGGAATCCACAACCTCTAAAACCACCAGGATTATGACCTCTCAACAGGTTGATTCATCTGAACCCCCAGATGGCTTAATAAGGCTGCAGGTGAGAAAACTGCTGAAGAACCGTTTTCCGACTGCTGCCTTGTTGCCTAAATGTGGCCTCACCCTTGCGACGGTGACACCTTGAAATAACTATCAGAGACTTCAAATACCCTCTGACATGGGTCATGACCTTCTGGGTCTGGTCCAGCTCAGTGACGTGGGCCTGAGCAAATCTAGTTGGTCAGCAATGCCCTCAGAGCAAGGACTTGATCAGAAGGAGAAATGTGAAAGGTGAAGTGAAATGGAGCCTCAGTGTCAAGGGGTTTTAAAATGGAAATGGGAGGCCATTAAAGAAATGGGCCTTCTACACATCTTCATGGAACAAAACCATAAATCTTGAACTGGGCCAGACGGCAAATATTCCAAGGACTCAGGCCCAACACCTGCAGTTCGCTGCTACTAAGAGCTGCTGCTTAGTGACGGCCTTAGCAACCAATTATTGGGCCAAGATTAGTTTTCTGCTGCCAGCATTAATCAGAATTCTGGTAAACAACACATATAAAGCATTCCCTTTGTCTTAAAAAACCCTAATGTTCATTCCCTGGTGGAGAAACAATTTGGGTGGCTACCGTAATTTGTGTTCCTTGAATTACACTCCAGAACGCCCCCCCCCCCCCAAATAAATGTAGTTTGTTTTATTTTAGCTCTGCCTCTTTTCTTGGCCTACACTCGAAGGCAGGGACTTGAGCAGACAGTAAGGCTACGTGCAGCCTGGCTTTCACCCATCTCACTGGCTGCCTCAGAGTGACTTCGGGAATGGGTTCCCTCCATGCTTGAGCCTCTGTAGGTGGTGCTGAGGGGCCTTAGCTCCACAGATCTGGAGGGCCGGAGCTGGCCACGGCTTGCGACAAGAACGTAAGTGTGCACACGCTTGGTGGAACAGTTTGGGGCCGCCACACATCTGGAAGAGGGCGAGGGTGTGGAGAGGTCAGGTCATAGGAGCAAGCTCTTGGGGGACAAGGCCTATGCCTACTAGCAAGCAGCAAGGTACACACATGTGCATGTTCCCCTTGAAGGCTGGGCTGGAGGATATGTTCCTGCTAGCCAGTTGGCTGGCTGGTGGATTCTGCAGTAAGAGACTTGGGAGTCCTGGCAAGGGGAGATGCCTAGGACTCCATCAAGTGGTGGAATCCAAGTGGTGACTGACTGTGGCCAATTTGTAGGTGCTGCGCAAAGAGTGACTTTTAGTGGGAGTGGGGTCTCTCCACCCTGAAGGGGCCTGACTGCCCATGACTTGCTGAAGCAATGTTTACTATGCCTGCAGTGTGGTAGTTCAGGATTGCCAGAGATCTGGCACAGAGCAAGGGTCTGTGAGGTTTGGCATGGGAGCAAGCTTTGGTGGACAAGACCTACATCTCATCACAAACTATGTACATGTGGCTATTTCCAGACACAGAAAACTGGAGGATACTAGACTGTTTTACTGGCGGTGGGGCAGGAGCAAGCTGAAGTTTTCAATGAAAAACCCCTTGGGACCTCCAGAGTACTGTAGACATGCAAGGTCTGATAAAGTATAGGCCAAATGGGGATTGAGTGTTGCCAATTGGAAGCACCGCCTCAGGGCGATTTTCAGAGAGGATGTGGGCTCACTCCACTCTCAAGGCTTGCTGGTGGTCAAAGGTTGTTTCTTGTTATTTCATTTTTTAAGGCAGTCTTCCTAATGGGTATTAGGTAACATGTCTCACTGTGGTTTTAAGTTGCATTTCTTTAGTGATCAGGGATGAATGGACATCTTGGTCATATGCTTCTTGGCCATTTGAGTACCTTCGTAGGAGAAATGTCTATCCCAGTCCTTTTCCCATGTTTACTTGGGTTTTTATGGTTGTTGTTAAGCCATAGTTCTTTACACATTCTGGATATTATCCCCCACCAATTACCAGACACATAATTGCCAAAACTGTGTCCCATCTCCCCGGTGGTCTTTTTACACTGTTTAGTATTTCTTTGATGTACCAACATTTGAATAAATCCCATTTGTGTATATTTGCTTATGTTGCTATGCTTTTGGTGCCATATCCAAGAAGTCATTGCCAAATCCCATGTAATGAAGTCTTTCCCCATGTTGTCTTCTAGTTTGATAATTTCAGATCTTACACTTAAGTCTTTAATGCATTTAGAGTTAACTTTTTAAATGTGAAGATAAGGGTCCAAACTCACTCTTTTGCATGTAGACATCTATTTTTCCTAGCACTGCGGAGTTTGGCATTTTTGAGGTTGAGGGAGCAAGTCATTGTGTCTGTGATTTGGCAAATGGGGTGAGCAGTGGAAGGGGAGATCAGAGATGCAGGCAGGGCCTGGATCATAAAAGATCTTGGTAGTACATGCAAAGAATATTAGTTTCATTCTCAGTGCTTTGGGAAGCCACTGGAGAGTGAAAAAAACAGATTTACACTTTGAAATGATCACTGATTTCCTCAAAGAGTCAAACACAACATTATCATATGACTTAGCAATTCCACTAAGAATGCTAGGTAACTGCAATTGCACATTCATACAAAAACTTGTGCACATGATTGTTAGAGAAAACCTATTGTAGCCAAATAGGTCAACAACCCAAATGCACATGGTTTGATGAATAGATACACCACACATTGTTTATCCATTCAATGAAATATTTATTATCAGCCAAGAAGTGGAAAGAGCTACTGTTACACATTCCAACATGGATGAACTTTGGAAACACTCTGTTAATTGAAGGAAGCCAGCCACAAGAGACCACATACTATATAATCACTTTTTCATGAAATCTCCTGAATAGGAAAATCTATGGAGTCAGAAAGTAGATTAGTGGTAGAGAGAGGGTACAGGGAGGGGAAAATATAACTAAATGCTAATAGGTAGGGGATTTCTTTTTGGGGTGATGAAGAAGTTCTGGAATGAGGTGGTGGTGATGGTTACACAGCACTGGAAATGTACTAGAAACCACTGAACTGCAGATTTCTAATGGTGAATTTTGTTTTGTGAAGTATAGCTCAAGGAAGAAGTGCTGTTATATAAATACTTGAAAATCCACTGTAGCTGCTAAGTAGTACATGGATTGTGTTGGGCAGAGACAGTGGAGGCCATTGACCAAATTCACACACAGAGAAACCTTTAGATATTTGACATCTCACGTTCTTAGCTCTATGCTGTATGGTTTGCCACAATGAAAGGGGCTTACATTTAGCCATTCGGGTGCCCTTTCCTGCCATCTAGCTCCAGAAATACTCAGGCAATGTTTTCTGGGGCCAGTTCTCTGTTGAGTCTTCAAACACTAGAGTTGCTGTTTGGATGCTCATGCCCCATTTTTGAGGAAAACTCATTCCTTCTGTATCAGAACAATCAGCATAAAGATCTACTATTGAAAGAGGAGATGGATTAAGGGTCCTGAAGAGTTCTGGCCCCAGAATTGGAGATTCTTCTTAGGAGAAAACCTCTCTTGCACTCTCAGGGCATGAGAAGTATTTTAGTTTTGCAGAAGGATCACATACGGCTTCTTTGCTAGACTTCCGGGAATTTTGTGCTCCTGGTTTCTTTCAAGGATCTCAACCTGAAGGTTAAAAAAAGGCTACCTTGGGTCGAGCACTTAAGGATTTCTGTTCATTAGTGCTATTTTATTTTATTTTTTCTTAAGATTTTATTTATCTATTTGACAGACAGAGATCACAAGTAGGCAGAGAGGCAAGCAGAGAGACAGGAGGAAGCAGCCTCCCTGCTGAGCAGAGAGCCCGATGCAGGCCTCAATACAAGGACCCCGGGATCATGACCTGAGCCAAAGGCAGAGGCTTACTCCACTGAGCCACGAGGTGCCCCCATTAAGTGCTATTTTAAAGTCCTTCTCTTTGGTGGTAGAAAAATACTTTGTTATGGGTGGAGGACAGAGACTATCCAATAAAAATAGGATACTTGAGATGCTCATGGTAGATGGGACGCGTGCTAGAATTTAGAAAACAACAGCTTGGTTTCCAAGGTCTGTTTTTACTTTTTCTGCAAAGGAAGTGAAGTTTAGAATAGAATCAGGAAGAAAACATTGTGACGGTGTACTCTCTCCCGATACCAGGCTGCAAAAAACAAAGAGGAGAAGCAAAAAGAGGCCTCGGGAGCCTCCTCAGTGGGGGTCTGACACACCAGGCACAGGCCCTCACCCTTGGCCCCATTCTCTCGCCTTTTCTAGTTTTCAAAATGTTATTGTCCACTGGCCCCAAAGGCAAACAACTTGCCCGCTGTGCCGGGCCCTTTGCTTTCCCCCATAAAGGTGGATATGCAGTCCACTCATTATCAGGAAACCGGTGCACCTACAGATGACCACACGGACACAAGAAACTATTGAACAAAGAGAATCCTGGGAATCAAACGTAACACCCAGAGGCAGGCTGGCTCAATTCCCTCCATCATACGTAACTTTGTAAATTTTTTTTTTTTTTTTTTTCTGAGATTTTATTTATTTATTTGAGAGACAGAGATCACAAGTAGGCAGAGAGGCAGGTAGGGAGAGAGGGGGAAGCAGGCTCCCTGCTGAGCAGAGAGCCCGATTCGGGGCTGGATCCCAGGACCCTGGATCATGACCTGAGCTAAAGGCAGAGGCTTTAACCCACTGAGCCACCCAGGCGCCCCACTTCATAAATTTTTTTTTAAAGATTTTATTTATTTACTTATTTGACAGAGAGAGCTAGATCACAAGTAGGCAGAGAGAGAGGGGTAGGCAGTCTCTCGACTTGGCAGAGAGTCCGATGCGGGGTTCCATCCCCGGACCCTGAGAGCATGACCTGAGCGGAAGGCAGATGCTTAACCCCCCCAGCCACCCAGGTGCCTGTAAATTTTTAATCAACATGGTTTCGCCTCAGTGACGTGTGTATATCCCTGTGTGTGTCCATCCTGCAAGGCTGGGAATGGAAATATAAGGACATTCCTGTGAAAGCGCAAGTGCCACGCAAACTAAACAATACTGTTATGATTACCCCATCTTAGGAATCCAGGGTCAGCCAGAGCATTATTTCTCAGGTCAGTACAGCTTTGAGAGAGTGCCGATGCCAGCTAATAAAATGGTGCATTATCCCAGAATGTCACGCCTGCCTTTCATTCTTCTAAGACACGGGAGACCATCCATTTCTTAACTTCTCAATGTGGAAAACAAAGTCATTTGCAAAGACTTCCCGGCAGAAATTATTTCCAGCACTGCCTGAGCCACTCCCTGGACACCAAGGAGAGATTCCTTTTGAACACTTTCACACCCCACGCATGAAGTGTTTTCATGGCCTGGCCCACGAAGTCCACTTGGACGCCACTGACAGAATGTGAGAAGGGTATGAGCCCTGGGACAGGCCTGCAGGGCGGGGAGACTGGCTTGTAGCCAGTCGTGGCTAGCATCGTGGTCTCTAAATTCCTCTCAAGCAGCAGTTCTACAAGCGACCACCTATCCCCTGCCCTGTTCCTTTGGATTCCTTTGCAATTTGACTGCCATTCTGAGTCCTCGGATCCTTTATTCCCTACGTAGGCTCCGAGAGCCGACGCTTCTGCTCTTCCTGAAAACATCTCTCATGAATCCTTTCTAGCTGCCCTGACCCTCATTGCTCGTTCATTGGCTTCTTAAGGCCCGGCAGCTTTCATCCAAATGCTCACAATGGGAGACTTCTCTGAACTGAGGTGCTGTTCACCCCAATTGCCAGTTTTATCATCGGCAGCCTTCTTCCCAGTGTAGCCTCCTGCCCAGCCACACATCTCTCTCCTGGTTGCCCTCTGGGGAAGCCTCCTGCTACTGTCGTGAGTTCCCAGAACCTTAGGAACTTAATTGTCTTCCAGGTCTGGAGGTCAGAAGCCTGATGGAGTCTTATTGGACTAAAATCAAGGTGTCTACAGGGCTGAGTTCCTTCTGGAGGCCCAAAGGGAGAACACCTTTCTTTGGCCTTCCTGCTGTCATAGGCTGGAAGGCCCTCTCCTTGGCTCCCAGCCCCCTCCACCATCTTCAAAGGCAGCGATGCTGCCCTGAGCCTTCTCCTGCTACCACCTCTCTGGTTCTCCCTCTTCTGCTTTTAAGGACTCTTGTGATTACATTGGGCCTGCCTGCATCATCCAGACTAGTCTCCCTATTTTAATGTCAGTCGCTGAGCAAACTTAATTTCCCTTTCCACGTAGCCTAATTCATTCTCAGGTTGTGGGAATTAGCACATACACGTCCATGGGGTAATGTTACTCTGCTCGTCACAAGCTCTATCCTATCCTCTGTTGCCCACATTCAAGAAATGCTTTCATTATCTATGCCCCATTTTGCAATTATTTCAGCATCAATCAATCATTGATGATTGTTGCTAAAACCACATGTTTGTGTTTTTAAAATTTATTTATTTATTTATTTGAGAGGTAGAGAGAGACAATGAAAGAGAGAGAGCGTGAGAGGACAGAGGTCAGTGGGAGAAGCAGACTTCCCGCTGAGCAGGAAGCCCGATGTGAGACTGGATCCCAGGACTCCAGGATCATGACCTGAGCTGAAGGCAGTCGCTTAACCAGCTGAGCCACCCAGGCGCCCCAACACCTCATGTTTAAATTAAGTAAGGAGAGTAATTGCAAATTATAGATTTAGAGGTCTGGATTTATATTTTTAGGGAAAAAACCCAAGACATCGAATGCTCGTATTTACACTCACTTTGTATTATAAAGCACACCAGTGCCCACTCTGAAGATCCTAATAAAACACACACCATTTAACATCGAATTAGCAGAAGCTAACGATACGAATGATACTGCTTAATTATGTTTGGCAGTCAAACCCCGAGAGCACTACGTTTCAAATGTATTTCAAAAGCCAGCATCTAACGCATATGTAAAGTATTTCTGCATCAGTGAGCCACACATTTTAGGAAACCTGCAGCAACTTTGGCTTAAACTTCTATGGTTGTTACTGCTTCCTTGGGCTCTAAGAAGGGAGCAGACACAGGCGACAATGGGTAAGTTACACATTCTCTTAGTCAGAAACATAGTGCAAATTATAACTGCATGTTTGAGGGTGTTAAATAAGGGGCCGGTGCCTGGTATGGCAGAAATCACTTCTTACGGTCTTCCCAATACCAGCCATTAACAGAAAGGACCATAGGGACAGAGGGAAAAGCAGGCGCCAATGGGTCCTGAAGACAGCTTCAGAGGGTGGAGTTCTTGGTTCTTACGTAGGTCATGCTGTTACTACTAGGACAAGTTCAGGTGTGTGGCATTTACCAAAACAGACAGATTATAGACACTTCCTGTCCCTCCTCAGGAAAGCCTTCTCTGGACACCTCCAGAGCAGACGAGGTCTGGGAGGTATGCCGCCCTTACAGAACCTTACACTTCTCCTTCACATCCTTTGCCACAACCTCATACAGATTGTTTTTGTGATTGTTGGATGGGTGTCTTCCACGGGACTGCCTTGCTTACCGCTGTACCCTTAGCTTTATCACAAAGATGGGTTCATCTTGGGCCATTTACATGTTTGAGGACTTGAGTAAATCCTCAGCGGAGAGGGCAGAGGCTGCGTTTTTGTGTTGGTCGTTTAAATGTTTTAACCTTGGTGTTGTGGAGCACTTGGAGCAAAGAGTGTCCTCAGCTCTCCATCAGCATTCTCTGGAAGGACCCATGTCTCACTCATGAGGAACTCTACATGATGACGTAGCAGAAGCCACCTCAGAGGCTCCTCCAGTTCCTTCCCAGAAAGGACACAACAGGAGCTCAGCAGGTGGGAGAGGAAAGTAGAGCTTCTTCGATGTCACGTGTACAGACCTCTTAAAGTTGTGCAGGGGGAACTAAATTCTTTGTGACTTTTCCCTTGTATTTTGGAAGAGCAGTTCTCCACGTGGGGTCCTGGGCCCAGCCCCGGCATCACGCAGAAGGTTGCTAGACACGCACATCCTTAGACCGCAGTAGAGACCCGATCCTTCAGAAACTCTGGCGGTGGGGCTCGGCGACCCGCTGGACTAGGTTCCAGGGGAGGGGCGCCCGGGGGGGCTCAGCGGCTTCAGCATCCGACTCTGGATCTGCGGGTGGGATCCTGCCCCCCACATGGGACCGTGATCGCACGTTCAGGGTCCGAGTGGGTTTCAGATTCTTTCTCCCTCCGCTGCGTCTCTCCCCAGCCACGGTCTCGCTCTCAAACACATACGCCCTCAAGAAAGAGAAAGTCTTCCAGGCCCTGCAGACGCACGTCTGAGTGAGACCTGCTCCCCGAAAGCCGAGTGCGCGTCCCCGTCGAGGATGAGCCCTCTGGGCTCCCTCCGCTGCCGAGGTCCGAGCAGCCGGGACCAGAGACGCTCATTCCCGCACGGGTGTCCGGCGGGGTCTGCGCGTCCCTCAGCCGCCGAGCGCCCCGAAGAGCCCGCGAGGCGCCCGTGGGCACGCGGGCCGGGCCGGGAGCGGCGTCAGCGCGGGAGGGGAAGACGAGCACCGGAAGCAGCGACCGTTCACCTCACAAGTCAGGTGCGCGGGAGCGGCCGCTGCGCGGTGCCAGCCGCAGGACAGCCTGAGGAGGCCGAGTGTCCGAAGAGTCTGGCACGTGCGTGCAGCGCTGCGGGGGAGCGGCGGCCGAGGAGGCCCCTCGGAATTCGCAGCTGCTGTTCCTCTGCTGAGCGTTCCCGTCAGCACACTAACGGCGGGATCCCGCATTCTAGAGCAGGACGAGCACGCTCAGGGCCGGCTTTCTCCAGAATAAACATCCACCACGCACGTCGAGGGGCGACACTAAGCGACGGCGGGGGCGAGGCCGAAGGTAACGCGGCCAGGACGGCTCTTCTGCTAAGCACGGGCTCTCCTCAGCCCTGGCCGCACGTCCGTCCGCTGGCTTTTCTGCTCTGGGGCCGCCTCCTGCCCGCGGCCTCCGCGGCCCGCGCGCCGCCCTTCGCGATGGAAGCGGCCAGGAGGCCCGCTGGGACAGAGCGCGAGCACCGCTGGCGGGAAGCCCGGGCGGGGTCCTCGGCGGAGGAGACGCTCAGAGCCGGGAAGGCTGCCCTCTCGCGGCGCTCGGACGCAATCCCGCCGACGCGGCCGCGGGGTGTCTTCCGCCCGGACTCGGGCCCGTGGCCCCGCCCCCTGCTGCCGCGCGCGTATCCACGCTCGGAGCCGGCGCGGTAGGTGGCGAGCGTGTGTCGGCCAATGAGGCGCCAGAAGCGAAAGACTGGCCAATGAGACGCTGGGAGCGTCGGGCGGCCGGCCAATCGCGACGCCTGGCACCCGGATATGATTGCGGGTTCTGAAGGCCCGCGGTGAGCGAGTGTGAGGGGCTCGGCACGTGGGGCTGGGGCTGGTGCTGGGAGCCGGGAGCCGGGAGCCGGGAGCGCGGGTGACCGTGGTTCGGGTTCCGTGTCCCGCGCGTGGGGCCTGCGTGTCCGCGTCACCCCTCTGGGGTCGAGCGGCGGCTCAGCCCGTGCGGGCCGAATTCCGACGCCGGGCGGCGGCGCGGGCGCGTGTGCAGGCGCAGCCCATGGTCCCTCAGCGGGCGAGCCGGAGCGTGGCGGAGACGCGGCGCGGACGGTGACAGCATGAACCTCCTACCCAAGAGCTCCCGGGAGTTCGGCTCCGCGGAGTACTGGGAGAAGTTCTTCCAGCAGCGGGGGAAGCGGGCTTTCGAGTGGTACGGAAGCTACCTGGAGCTGTGCGGGGTGCTGCACAAGTACATGAAGCCCCGGGAGAAGGTGAGCGCGGCCGCGCGCCCGGCGTGCGCTCGGAGCGTGGGCGCCGAGCTCCGTCCCGCAGCCGGTGGCGGGAGGCGACGGGCCGCGGTTCACGGCGGCCGCCTGGGCCCGCGTCTCCGGACTCGGCGCGTCCCGCGGCTCAGAGGCAGCTCTGAAACGTCCTGTGCAAGGCTTCGGGGTGGGGGGCGACCTGCTGCCCCAGCCCCTCCCTGACTTAGTCATCGCCCGGGAAGAGGGACCGCAGTAGTGACCCTGGCTGTCGCCTCCCGGGGCCGTTTCCGTCACGGCGCACCGGTGTGGAGCCGGCGGTCGCCGTGGCTTTCCTGACGCCGAGTCCGCCGGCGGGGGCTGTGGCCGGTGCGGCGCTTCCGGCCTGCGCTGCGCCGGCGACCTGGAGCCGGAAGGCACGTCCCGGGGTGCCCGGGGCCAAGCTGAGCGCCGGGGGCTCGGGGTCGACGAGGTGTGCTGGGTGGGGGGGGGGGGGGGGGGGCAGCGAAAGAAGGGCGGGAAGGTGACTGGTGGGGCGCGTGCGGAGTGCGGGGCTGTGCGGGTGCCGCGTGCGCTCCTCCCGCGGCTGGGATCTCGTCACGACTCCGCGGGGCTCCTGCACGGGCTGTCGGGGCAGCGGCGGCCCCGAGCGCCGGTGTCTCGCCGCAGGTCGTGTGCAGGGAGCGCTCCCGTGGGAGCTGAGACTCAGCCCCATCAGGGCAAGACTTGGGCTCTTCCCACCAGGCTTTTCCAGGGAGGGGACCCTGGGGCCGCATTTGGAGGGCTGGGTGCACGACTGCTGCGCAGAGAGCGGGCAGCAGCTTGTGTTTCAGGTTTGGCTTTGGGACATAGCGGAATACAGGCCCGTGGGTGGCTCCGTGGACTCGGTGCTGGATTCTTGAGTTCAGCTCAGGTCTTGGTCTCTGGGTTGTGATTTCAAGTCCGGCCTTGGCCTCCGAGCTGGGGCTGGAGCCACCTTAAACCGAAGGAGTAAAGAATACCGTGAGGTGGACCCGAAGGCATGAGTGATTGAATATGGTTCTTCCACAACTGGGTTTGAATAGCCAAAGAAGAGGTGTGACCTGTCCGTGTTTGGATTCTGTGCCTTCCTATCACTTCTTGAGTAACTGATGGTTGCTTCAGGGCGGACAACCAGGATTAGCTTGTTTGTGTAGAAAGCCCATTTTCCCATACCCTCCTTCGTGTGGCTGAATGTGGTTTCCACCGATGAGTTTCCCTAAGATGGAACCTGGAATCGCCTGGGAAATGGTGCTGTCTCCTAACAGTAGCATGTGCACCCCTGGAAACTTACCAGCCACGGGGAGATCTGATTCCTGAACGTATCTGCCTGTCATTCCTCTGCCTTGACCACCTTCATCTTGTTGGTTTTTCCCCTCAGGTGCTGGTGATTGGGTGCGGGAACTCGGAGCTAAGTGAGCAGCTGTATGATGTGGGCTATTTGGATATAGTGAACATTGACATCAGTGAGGTGGTCATCAAGCAAATGAAGGAACGCAATGCCAGCCGACGGCCCCAGATGAGCTTCTTGAAGATGGACATGACACAGATGGAGTTTCCTGATGCTTCGTTCCAGGTGGTGTTGGACAAGGGCACCCTGGACGCTGTCCTGACAGACGAGGAGGAGAAGACCCTGCACCAAGTGGACAGGATGCTGGCTGAGGTTGGCCGTGTCCTGCAGGTGGGCGGTCGCTACCTCTGCATCTCCCTGGCTCAGGCTCACATCCTGAAGAAAGCAGTGGGTCACTTCTCTCGGGAGGGGTGGATGGTGAGGGTACACCAGGTGTCCAGCAGCCAGGACCGGGTACTGGATGCAGAGCCTCGGTTCTCTCTACCTGTCTTTGCCTTCATCATGACCAAGTTCAGGCCAGTCCCTGGCTCTGCCCTTCAGATCTTTGAGCTGTGTGCTCAGGAGCAGGGCAAGCCTGTGCGGCTGGAGAGTGCCGAGCGGCTGGCTGAGGCGGTGCGTGAGCGGCAGCAGTATGCCTGGCTGTGCAGCCAGCTGTACCGCAAGGCCGGGCTGGGGAATGTATCTCTGGACTTGTGCGATGGGGACACGGGGGAGCCACGCTACACCCTCCACGTGGTGGACAACCCCACTGTGAAACCATCGCGGGACAATCATTTTGCCATTTTCATCAGTGAGTTGGGATTGCTCCCTCTCTTCCCTGGAGGGGCTGGCTTACAGGGGCTGGGGCTTTGGTGGATGGGTACGCCGTGGCTGGTTTATCTTGCAGGGGGTGGCACTTCAAGAAGTTAGACTCTCCCAGGCATGAGGGAGGGGGAGTAGCAGCTGTCCAGCTACCTGCTTAAGATTTGAGGCTTATTTCTTCACACCTTCCATTGCAAAGGCTTGGTAGAGTGTGAGAAAGGGTTTGGTAGGGAGGAGAGGGAGAGGCAACAGGGATAAATTTAGGTAAGCCTCACAGTGTAGCGAGTTACTTTGTACCACAGAGTCCTGGAAGCAGCAGAGTCAGCTCCATAGCCTGTGAGCTGCATGACTTGGGGAGAACTGCTGTACTTCTCTGCCAAACTCGGAGATAGTACAGAGTAGTAGCTAAACAAACCACTGTTGGGTTCCAGTTCTAGCTCAGTCCCTTCCTGGTGGTGTGACCCTGGACATTCCCTTTCTTTCTGTGCCTGAGTTTCCTCATCTATAAAGTGAGGTTGTTAACTGTCGTGTAGGTGTGAGAGGTGTAAAATCTCTTCGAGTGGTGCTCGCACATGGTAAGTGCTTGGAAAACAGAAGTGGTATTAGTGAAGGGTGTAAATAATACCAGATTTACCTCCGTAATGGTGAAAAGAAATAGGATGACGAAGTGCTTTCAAAAGTAGGAAATTCTAGACAAAGGCAAGTTGTTGAAATTATCACCCTGGTAATTTGCTGACAAGTCAGCTATTTTCCCAAGTATTCCATAATCCTGCCTGTCCACCTATGGGAACAAAGAGTGTAGTGGACACAAGCATGGGGTCTGGGGCTTGACTGCCTGGGTTTGAACCCCAGCTTCCCCATTTATGAATTGTGTGAATTTGGGCAAATAATTCTACTTCTGTGTCTCAATGTCCTCATTTATGAAATGGGAATAATAATACCACCTGTATCTTAGCCTGTTGTGAAGATTCAATTAGTTTCTGTTTGTACACTTCTTGGAATAATGCTTAGCGTGTAATAAGTGTTAGTATTATTGTTATTTTTCTTGGACTAGGTACCCTCCTCTCTCCCTCACATGGTCACGTGGGTCCTACCATGTGTCTGATGGCTGCTTTGCTCTGGGCATTGTGCACTAGGGAATTGACAGCCCTCAGTGGGTCATAGTTGGAAGGGATGCTAGGACTTCACTGGGGCTGACTCTGTGCCATGTAGGTTATATTGGTTGGGTCTTGAACACTCTTCCCTGGACTCTGTGTCACCAAGTGCTCTTTCCAGTCCCCCAGGGTCGCGAGACCGAGTGGCTCTTTGGCATGGAAGAGGGTCGGAAGCAGCTGGCGGCCAGTGCAGGCTTCAGGAGGCTGATCACAGTGGCCCTCCACCGGGGCCAGCGGTACGAAGGCATGGACAGCATCCAGGCCGAGCTGTCAGCCAGAGTCATGGAGTTGGCTCCTGCTGGGATGCCCGCCCAGCAGCAGGTAATAGAGCTCTGGCAGCAGCTTTCACGGATCTCTAGAGAAGTCATATTAGCAGCCACATAGGCATAGGGTGACTCGGAAGGAGCTAGGACGAGGGTCCGTGCCCCTGGCATATTCCTGGTGGGCATGTCAACAGCTCAGAACTAAGTGGGCAGTACTTCAGTTCTCTTGACTCCAGGCAGTGAGAGGAGGGAGAAGGGTTGCTATGTGGGGCCTCTGCGACTCCACACAGAAACGAAATGCTCTCCACCTTCCAGGCTCTAGCTCTTTATACTGTGGGTTGTTCAGACTCTGTTTCTCCTTACCCCCTTTTGTGTCTTTTGCTTCTTGGAACTATCATTATCTTGAGTGTAGAGTGAAAAAGAGGCAAAACAGCTCAGATTAGTTTTCAGGATATTAGCATTGCTGGCCTGGCATTTTCCTGGGAAGGAAACAGGGTTTTTGCTGATATTGTCTGTCTTACCCCATCCTGCTCGGACAGGGTCATTGATAGCTGAGTACCTTACAGGTGCTTTAGCCATGGCAGGTAGGAAAGCCAAGTTCCTTAGGGGCATGTTGCTGTGGTAGCAGATGTGGAAAGATAAACCTAGACTCCCTAGTTCTAGCCTGTGGTTCTGCCCACTACACTGTCTTGTGTTTGCAGATGAATGTGTGTTTGATTGGGGTTGGTGTCCCTCAAAGAGATGGAGATCTTGTGGGGAGTGCCGGTGTCTCTGCAAAGCCAGGGGTCCCTGGTGATTATTAATACTCTTGGAGGTCTTTAAAAGAAATGGAAGTAAAGATTGAGAAGGGAAATGGAAAAGTCTAGAGGGAAAATGTATTTTTCTCCTAAATTTTTCTCTTGTTAAGAAAAATGGGGAAAGGGGTGCCTGGGTGGCTCAGTGGGTTAAAGCCTCTGCCTTCGGCTCAGGTCATGATCCCGGAGTCCTGGGATCGAGCCCCGCATTGGGCTCTCTGCTCAGCAGGGGGCCTGCTTCCCCCCCCCCCCTCTCTGTCTGCCTCTCTGCCTACTTGTGACCTCTGTCAAATAAATAAATAAAATCTTAAAAAAAAAAAAGAAAAGAAAAATGAGGGAAAAGATGAGAATAATTGCAGGGAGAGAGTTCGCCAAACTTAGAATGCTTGGTCTCTCTCTGGATTTGTTCTCAGATTTCCTTCTCTCATAGTTATAGTTCCCTGCGGAAGGTTCCCTCTAGGTTTTATGGAAAGTCCTTTGAACATTCCTAAGGAGAAACTCATGCTTTTCTGAGGGAGAAACCTTGCATTTTAATGAGGGTTTAGGGGTTTCCAAAGAGTGAATTAAACCTTTTGTGATCTCTTGAAAGGCCCCAGGAAAGTTCCTTTCTTTTTTCTTTTTTTTTAAATGCAGCTTACTTAGTTTTTTTTTAAGATTTTATTTATTTATTTGATAGAGATCACAAGTAGGCGGAGAGGAGGCAGGCAGAGAGAGAGAGAGAGAGAGGAGGAGGAAGCAGGCTCCCCACTGAGCAGAGAACCCGATGTGGGGCTCGATCCCAGGACTCCGGGATCGTGACCTGAGCTGAAGGCAGAGGCTTAACCCACTGAGCCACCCGGGCGCCCCTCAGGAAAGTTTCTTATTAGAATGGCAAATCTTGGAAGTTCTTGGTGTCCTGAACCTTGGTATGGGGATTCCTCATACACAAACAAAGGGAAAAGATGATCATTTCTCATGTTTCTTAATTGAGCTGGTATTTGACCACATCTCTGTTATATCTTCAGGTGCCCTTTCTGTCTGTGGGTGGGGACATCGGGGTCCGGACCATTCAGCACCAAGGCTGCAGTCCCTTGAGTGGCAGCTACGTGGTCGAGGATGTGCAGGGGGATGACAAGCACTACTTCCGGCGGCTCATCTTTCTCAGCAACAGGAATGTGGTGCAGTCTGAAGCCAGGTTGCTGAAGGATGTGTCTCACAGAGGTGAGGTGTCATCCGCACACTGGTGGAACCCAAGTGGACATGGCCTGGACTTTCCGTTCAGGGTGGTCAGACCGACCTGGGTACCTGTGATCAGAGGGACACAGCTCTGTGAGTTTTCCTGTTACCATCTGGGCTCTGCTGTAAACGGCAGTAAATAGAATGTTCTTGAGCGAAGTCCGGGTCTCAGATGATAAGGGGCTGGGGTGGTGCTTTACCACACAGATGTGGTTATCACTTTAATGCCTTCAGTTTGGAGGCCATCTGTTTTGTACGGGGCTCCATATGCGTCTGTATTATATTAATTCAGTAAACTTCTGTGAGGTGAGCCGGAAAAGTTCAGGTGCAGGTGACCCCCCACCTCCTCCATACTGCCGGCCTCTGCGATAGGTTTCAGAAGGGCTTTGGAGTTGGCGGGTACCTCACAGGTCACCTAGTCTGGTGCTGTTTAGTAGAACTCTCTGCATTGGAGGGAATGTTTAATGTCTGCTTAGTCGCCCAATACGGTAACCATTGGCCTCCTGAGCACATGGAATGTGGCTGCTGCAAGGAAGGCGCTGAAACGTTAACGTTTTCAAATTGTAAATTATGTTCAGTGGCCACAGGTGGCTAGTGGCTATGGTATTGGACAGTGTAGATCTAGGCCATGTCCTCTAGGATCCTTTCCATTTCCTTAAAGTAGGCTCCGGGGGCGTGGGTTCTTGAGTCGGGTCGGCCTCGCTGCAGCACAGTGCTGCTGGTACGGCTTGCCTTCCCTGGACTAGCGTGCTCAGCATAGGACCTCGTCATCTCTGTTTCTCATTTAGCCCAGAAGAAACGGAAGAAGGACAGGAAGAAGCCGCGGGCTGATGACACTCCAGAGGACCTGCCTGCAGCCCCAGGGCGGCCCGTTGACAAGACTTACCTGTGCTGTGAGCACCACAAAGCAATGATTGCTGGCCTTGCCCTGCTCAGAAACCCGGAGCTGCTCCTAGGTGAGGGGGACTCCGGTGCCCTCCACAGGCGGGGGTGTGGACGATTACAGCTGTCTTGTGGGAGCACAGCGTTGACAGACCAACAAATCCACATAGATCCGTAGTTTTCTCCTTCCCAGTGTTCTTCTAAGTTAATAAATGGCCAGTAGCTCTTCCCTCAGACTCCGATTGTAATCGCAAAATGACTGCATGTGTGGGTGTCTAACTTTTTTAAAAAATTCATTTATTTAAAATATTAAAGTGGGGGGGAGGGTGACTGGGTGATGGATGTTGGGGAGGATATGTGCTATGGTGAGTGCTCTGAATTAAGACTGATGATTCACAGACCTACACCCTTGAAACAAATAATACTTTGTATGTTAATAATAAAATCAATATATTACTGTTAACATGTTAATATAAATAGTATAATTATTAATATTGATAATGTAATTATCAATAATATTGACAATTAATATAATGTTGATAAAGTGTATGCAGTGAGCTACAGAAAGTACACAGATTTTAAGCTGTTCAGTTTATTGAGTGTTTGCCTATGTCTACCCGTGTAACCAGATGGAACATTTAAAAATCATGACTCCAGAAATTCCTGTGCACTTGGGCAGAATTTCTGGCTTTCAGTCCTGCATTATTTGAGCACCAGATGCAATTCTTTCTCGAATTTCTACTTACATTAAGAAATCTATTATTATTGGTAGAATAATCATAGACTTATTACTAATAATTAATTAATTTGGATCTGACCACAGTAGCAAAAATGTTCATTTTTCTGTCTAGGCTTTTAACTGTTCATCTAAAGGCCTGAGGATGTCTTATGAAACACCCTGTGATCTTGGCTTATCTTGGTGTTGCTGTATGTCCCTAGAGGCTCAGTTCTTAGGTTTAATCCTCGGATACCAATCCTAATTTAATGTCTCCTTCTGGTGACTTTTGTTTCTTGTCTTCTTCTCTCTGCCTATGGTTGCTGAGGTTTCTCTGTACTTAGGACTAGGATTTGGGCCTTTGTTTTCCCATGATTTCTGGAACTTGGGTGGAATGACTTGGCTGATGTGTCTGAGAGGGCAACTGTGGCCTTTGAGTTGAAAGCTGGGCAGAGGGCATTGCATCTACACTGCCTTGAGAGCGAGATTTTGGCCATAGTTCCTGCCAGTTCCTAGGGGAAGTCTGATCATGCTTATGGTGGGGATTCTTGGTATGATATCAGCTGAGAGCTTTGGGATCTTTAAGGCTCTGTAATAATAACACACTGGTTCAGCTTCTGGATGTAGTAGAGAAAGGATTGTGAGGCCAGGGTTGAGTTTTCAGATGTCAGATTGGCCCCTAAATTTCTGGGATGAGACAGAGAGGCTGGGCCCCTAAATCTTGTATCCCCTGGGCAGAGCAAATAATCCAGCTCCCTCCTTAGCCCTCCCCAAGGCTAGTACAAAGCTTTCAGTGGGCAGATTGTCAAATGATTCTTTATTCCTTTATTGCAGAGACCCCACTGGCGTTGTTGGTAGTAGGCCTGGGTGGGGGCAGCCTCCCTCTGTTTGTTCACGATCATTTCCCGAAGTCCTGTATTGATGCTGTGGAGATCGACCCCTGCATGTTGGAAGTGGCCACCCAGTGGTTTGGCTTCTCCCAGAGCGATCGGATGAAGGTCCATATTGCAGACGGCCTGGACTACATTACCAGCCTGGCGGGAAGAGAAGGTACTACAGCTTTCGGAGAATTTGGAAGGGTGTTGGGAGAAGAGTCCTCAAAGTCAGCAGACCTGCACGGGCCTCTAGGCTTCATCTATGACAATTAACGTTGTCCCAGTCTTTCGCCCGTTGATCTGTTCATTCATTGGTGATGTACTGGTTCAGTAAGTCTGGAGTGCTGGCCACGTCCTCGGCACTGAGCTGGGCGGTCGGGATACAGCAACAAGGAAAATCGACCATCTCGGCCCTTGGGGTGCTAACGGATCAGTGGGTTTTTCTCCCGGTTCTCTTCTGACTCTGTGTCCTTGCCACTTCCTCAATCTCCCAAGGAACCCCTAAGGTGTGTAGCTGGGTGAGGAAAAGGGGAAGAAAAGTTGGGGGGTGTGTGGGGGGTTGTTTATTCAGTCTTTCAGCTGGGGGTGAAGCAGAGAGAGAGCCAGCCAGCGTTCATGTAGATCAGTGCTTGTACCCCTGGAGGCGCCGGGCTGTGTGTACAGACGTGTCGTTGGCCCTCGTAAGCACAGGGTGAGGGCGCTTCCGGCAGCAAGTGAGTAGAGACCAGAGATCCTGCTTAACATCCTGCCGTGCACGGGACAGCCACCCTTGACAGAGAATTACCTGTTCCCAGTGTCAGTGGTGCTGAGGTTGAGAAACGCTGAAGCAGAGGCTGCTCAGTGGGGTGGTGGCGGCCCTGCTGTGCTGGAGTTAAGGCTCCATTTTGCTCTAATGTTTCCTATCTCAGACTTAGGACAAAGGCATATTAATGTTCTGCAATAGCTCCTGTGCTCCTTTTGCCACGTTCTATGTAGGCTCTCCGGAGCATGGGTCCCTCAGGGAGAAGTCAGCCAGGTCGGTTCTGTCTTAAGTGAACCTGGGAGCTTGAGCCACACACCCTTCCTGGTCTGTCTGTTCCATACCTCACCCTCTGGTTCTCACTGGATCAGAGCATCTCCCAGTTAGGGTGTGGTAGAGCAGGGTGCCTGGGGTGAGTATTTTGGTGCAGGAATTTTAATTGCAAGCTGAACTTTCTATGAAGTGTGTCTAAGTCTATCAGAGCTTTACAAGTTACCTCTCTGAGGCTGGGGCCCATGTGGGGACTCAGGCCCAACGTAGCTAGTACGTGGGAAATCTTTGACACTGCTCAAAGCTCATGGCAGACGCTCAGTCTGTGATGTGTTGCCATCATTACTGCCTGTCAGTCAGTTCCGAAGAGCCCGGCAATCGTCTCTAACAAGCACCTTCCAGGTTGTTAGAGGGCTCAGTGCTACAGATGTGAGCAGTGGTTGTCCTTGGACTTTGCTGCTCTCTAAGAAACCAAAACGAGATCTGTGCCATGCCCGGTAATGGGCATGCAGTAGTCCTAAGTCAATATTTATTAATTATTGAATAACCATTATCGTGGTCTCAAAGTTCGCTGCAAGTCAGTAGCATTGCAGGTTACCCCTGTAAAAACGGTTTCCGTTAGAGCAAGGGAAGCATCTCCCGCATCACCCGTTCTTTCTCACCCAGGTAGCTAGATCTTTTTTCTTGAGCCCGTAGTTATTCAGGTACTAGAAAAAATACACTAACTTTAATTTGATAACATTTTCCCCTGCAACCACTTGCTAGGTCAGTCCTTAAAGGCTTAGGCAGCTGCTTTGTGTAAATCAATAGTTCTTAACTGTGCCTATATTTTGAATTACCTGGGAGTTAAAGAAAAATACTTGAGGCTTCCTGTCTCTCCACCTACCTGTTCCTTCCCACACCAGGGTTTTTGACTCGGGTGGTCAGAAATGGAGCCCAGATTCTCCCAAGTATTTCAGATACTCTGAGGTGACCCTAAGGTTCTGCTGGGATTGAAAATCACTGGTACAGATAGACTCTTAACCAAGTAGCAGTGGTGCTAGTGTGGACCCGATGAATATGTGTGCTTATGGGAGGGGCTTTTATTTTTTTTATTTTTTAAAGATTTTGTTTATTTATTTGACAGATCACAGGTTGGCAGAGAGGCAGGCAGAGAGAGGGGGGAAGCAGGCTTTCCACCGAGCAGAGATCCCTAAACCCAGTTCGGGGATCAATCCCAGGACCCTGAGATCACGACCTGAGCTGAAGACAGAGGCCTAACCCACTGAGCCACCGAGGCATCTCTGGAAGGTGCTTTTTAAATGTGGAGGAAAAGATCAGGTCAAAGCCCTGGCTGTCATGTGGGGAGCTCACAGCAGAACGCTGAGTGACAGTGACTCCCCTGGACAGTCACTCAGTGTCCTTACAGACAAGCCATGGCGCCGTGTCATCCTTCTGATGTAGCCGCCTGTGGCCACCACAGGTCACAGGGCACGTGTGGTGTAGGAACGTATATGGTGTTAGACAAAGACTTGATTGCTTCTCTTTTCCCAGCTCGGCCCCACTACAATGTCGTCATGTTTGATGTCGACAGCAAGGACCCAACACTGGGAATGAGTTGCCCACCACCAGCTTTTGTGGACCAGCCTTTCCTGCAAAAGGTCAAAAGCATCTTGACTCCTGAAGGTAGGAAGTACAAAAGGTTGCGGTGGGAGGTGGGATGGAGCCTTTAAAAATTGTTTTCTTTTTAACGAAAAGTGTGCATAAGTGTGTAGCTCGATGAATTTCCCCGAAGTGAACACATCCGTGTACTCTGAAAACACAGAACACTTGCAGCCCACCAGAGGGTCCACCCCTCACCTCCTCCTATAACTCCTCCTCTCCAGGGGAACCCCATCCTAACTTCAGTCGGTACTGCTTAGTTTTGCCCATTTTTGTTCTTTGTGTAAATGGAATCTTACAGAATATATTCCTTTTGTGTTTTTCTCTTTCATTAACATGATCTTTGTTTCATCCATAGTGTGTACATTGTTCCTTTATACTGTGGTTTAGTATGCACTGTGTGACTATACCGTATTCATTTCCCCATTCTGTTGTTGGTATTTGGATTGTTTCCTATTTGGACTTTTATACGTAGTCCCTGCCCTGGTGATAAAGTCCAGACTCCTCCATCTCTGCCCCCAAAAGGAACCTGTGCATTTGTAAAGATCGGTGCTTGCCATAAGCATGAGACGTGCCTCCCAGCCACCAAGAGCCTGCACCAGTGACCTGGTGTCACCAGACACTGGCCTTGATACAGGTCCCTTCTCCTCTAACTTCCTCAGGTGGCCCAGGTACAGTCTGCTTCCAGGTAGCCTGCACCTGGGGCCCTCCAGGCCTGGGGAGTTCTGGTTGGTCCCAGTGTACCTGCTAAGCCTCCAGTCCTATGGAGCCCACCAGCCCCTAGCAAACCTCTTTCAGGGTGCTACTTTCTTTGGACAGCAGTCAGTCCCCTTTCAGACCGGCTGCCAGCGGGCGTGAGCTTACCAGTAACGAGGGCTCCAGTATGTCTTGTTGAGCACCACCCCAGGTGGCCACCTGACAGTCCAGACACCCTCCAGCTTTCCCTTCAGGGCGACGGTGCGTGCCGGACTAGCTTGCACGTGGGATTTATACACATGCCTTGTAGCTGAGACAGCCCATTCTCTGGCTACTTTTCCAGACACTTGCCCTCCTCCCGGCTCTGACTGCCCTGACTTGGGCAGCTTGTACATGCGCACTGCGGCCCCTCCAGGCTTGTGGAGCTCCTGCCTATGCCGTTACATGCTGATCCTTGTGGACAAAGGGATCCCAGCCCCAAAAGGCCTTCTGAGGCAGCAGCTGGAAACTGAAGGCACCCAGTCCAATTTGGGACTGGCTGCCTGATAGGGTTGCTGGCTTTTCCACCACTAAGCAGTGCCAGGGGCATCTTACTGCTTGGTGGGGCCTGGGGTTCAGGCTCTAGCCCCAGCCTAGCGGGCAGGCCATTTTCTCCAACTCTGCCTTTTAGGGAACTATGAGCATGAGGTTAGAATGAGGCAGATGCAGGGATCCCAGATAGCCCCCTTTTCTGGGCCAAGCCTGTCCTGTCATTTTGCTCCTCTCAGCTGCCACCTCCTATGCCTGGGCAGTGGGCAGCCAGTTAGCAAGCCTTGGTCTTCAGGGAACAGCCCAGGCCCCTAAAGTTCTGGATGATCTCTGGCAATTCAATGGACTCAGGGTGTGAAGAGTTTATACCCTGAAAAATATTTCTGAGGCTCCTTTTGATACTGGGAACTTTCAGTCCCCGTTTGGACCAACTGCTTGTGTCCTGGGCTCCTCCAACAGTCAGGCTTTCATGTGTCTCTGTTGGAGGCTGTCCTCATACAGTGACTTACTCATTTCTGCCCTTGCAAGACAGTCCAGAGTTTTCTAGCTCTGCTTCATTGGGACCTTTCATATTTTTGAATGCTTGTGCTTGGAATTAGGCAGAGTTTCGCACATCTGAAAGCAGGCACTTTCCCTGTGCGGGGTGCTTGCCGAGGGCCCAGTATGCACTTTGTCATCCCAGGGGCTGCAGCTGTAACTTTATGGGACTGTGGGCATCTTAGTGAAGAACCACGTGCTCAGACTCCAAGGTGGTAGGATCTCACACCCCAGAAACCATTAGGAGGTATGAGCCAAGCTCAGCCACAACATAGCCTCTTGCGTGGAGGAAGCCCAGCCCCACCAAATCCTTCCAAGGGGGTAGCTGCAAAGGGACAACAGTTCCCATTTTGACGGGCTGCCCTACTGGGATCCCAGGTTTCTCCAGTGATCAGGGCTCCCAGGTATCTTTTATTGGAGGATATCCTGGCCAGACTGCTTGGATGCTCTCTGGCAGGCCAGTTGAATAACCTTTGGGTCTTCCTTCAGGGGGTATTCCCTATTGGGCTTGTAGGGCTTTCTGTTGGGCATAAACCCTATCCCCTAAGAGTTCGCTCCTGTGCTCTGGTGTCTCCCGACCCCTGTCCCATACTAGATCCTGGCTTCCCTGAACAGCACGCATATGCCAGATGCACACATTCAGCAGACTTTGGACAGCAGGGCCCTAGAGTCACAGGGACTAGGACTGGACCCAGCGAGTGGCGTAATAGCCTCCAGGAAGGACTGAGTCTACCCCCAGTAATGACACCGAGGCAGCAGATTGCTGACCATCCCCATTCGCACTTGCTACTTGATCAGGCTCTGGTTCTTTAGCAAGCGGGACTCACCGGCGTCTCTACGGGAGGGTCACCTGCCAGACGCTCAGCCCGCGCTGATGGAAGGAATGCGGTATGCTCCAGCTCTGTCTTCAGGGAGAGTGCGTGTATTTGTATAGCCTAAGACTTAAAATTAAGCCCATTCCTTGTTCTTCACACATCTGCACTTGTGTCGGCCTCTTGACCTTGCTACATTGCGGGTACCTGGCAACCCTGAACTCCTTGGCACGTGCATACACAGTATACTCCCCCAGAGCAGGCTGTGGGTAGCCCACCCTGACCTGGGAAACTGCCCTCCCCCAACCACCTGCATGCCTCCAGCTGGAGGGATCCCACCCCCAGAAATCATTCTGAGGCAGCTGCAAATTGGCAACAGTCAGTCCCCACTTAGACTTCCATCTTGATCCCATCCTGGGCTGCTTTTGCAACCAGAGCTTCCAGGTGTCTCTTATTGGAGGCTATGTGAGCCAGCTGTCTGTTCTGCCCTGGCACGGGAGTCCAGTATCTTGCTCTGTCTTCATGAGGAACAGGAGTGTTTGTGTAGGCTAGGGCTCCCAGTTATGCCCACACCTTGTTCAACAAGAGCTTGATCCTGTGATCTTGCCCTTCCAGACCCTTACCCTGCTCAAGATCTCTGCAACCCTTGAATGCACTGTGCCTGTATGTGCAGTACATACCTCTCAACCAGCCTTGGACAACTAGTACTCTGCACACTGGGGAAGCTAGGCCCAAGCCCAAACCAACTGCGTAGCTACCCAAATAAAGAGAGCCTGCCTCCTGAGAAAAAGGACTCTGAAGTAGCAGCTGCAAATAGGCAACATTTAGTCCTCATTTGACTTGCTGCCTGCTCCGGGCTGGGCTTCTCTAGCCGTTGTCAGGGCTTCCAGGTGTCTCTTCCTTTTTTTTTTTTTTTTTTTTTTTTAAAGATCTTATTTATTTATTCACAACTAGACAGAGAGGAGGAAGAGAGAGAGAGGAGGAAGCAGGCTCCCCGCTGAGCAGAGAGCCCGATGCGGGGCTCGATCTCAGGACCGTGGAATCATGACCTGAGCCGAAGGCAGAGGCTTTAACCCACTGAGCCCCCCAGGCGCCCCCCAGGTGTCTCTTCTTAATGGCCCCACCCTAGCAAGTCAGTGAATGACCTTGAGCTCTAACAGTGGAAATTCCTCACTGAGTAGGGCTTGTCATTAGGCATAAGCTTTGATCTTCAAGACCTTGCTCTAAGCATAACCAGACGTGCCCCCTGGGTTTCTTATTGGAGGATTCACCAGACAACAGCCCAGCCCGGTCTGACAAGGCAGTCTAATATACTCTCATTCTGCTTACGGGGGGATGTGGGCACCTGCGGAATACGAACAGGAAGGGCTAGCTACGAGCCTAGGCCTGTACCCCAAGAGTCTTCCTGTGGGCCAGCCTCTCCAGGTCTGTGCCCAGTGACTGCTTCAGAGTGATTTTAGGGGGCTGGGCTCCCCCCACCCTGAGTCTGGTTCACAGAAGTAGGCTCTTGGGGATACAATGTCATCTGCCTCATTCCAAGACCTAACCTACACAAATGTCCATATTCCACAAAAAGGCAGAACTAGAGGAGTCTTGATGGTGTTGCCAGATCAAGGCTGGAGAGAGAGCCAGGATACCCCAATAAGAGACAACTTGGGGGGGGGGCACCTGGGTGGCTCAGTGGATTGAGCCGCTGCCTTCGGCTCAGGTCATGATCTCAGTGTCCTGGGATCGAGCCCCGCATCGGGCTCTGCTCAGCCGGGGAGCCTGCTTCCCCCTCTGTCTCTGCCTGCCTCTCTGCCTACTTGTGATTTCTCTCTGTCAAATAAAATAAATAAAATCTTTTAAAAAAAAAGAGAGACAACTTGGGAGACTTGAATCGTGGAGAAGCCTGGGACTCCACCAAGCAACCAATCCAAATGGGGACTTACTGTCAACTTTACAGCTGCCACCTCATAAAGATTTTGAGGCTGTGGCCTTCATCCACCTTGGAGCTTCTGAGGTGTTTTCCATCCAGTCTGAGCTCCAGAGTCCTGCAGACAAACACCTGCTGACAGAGTGAGGCTGTGCACGCACAGGTGGCATAGGTCGGGGAGCTGGGGACCTGGACCAGGACAATGTCAGGCAAGGCTGGCTCACAGAGGGGCTATTACAGGTACCTGGAGTCGGGGAGCTGGGGACCATTGAGGACCTGTGGATAGAATTCAGAGGATGTGTGCACTTGGATGGGAAAAAGATCACATCTTTAATTTCACTAACTTCGAACCGAAATTTAGCATTTCCTTCAACTATAAATGGAGACCAATCTCCACAAGATAACCATCAGTAGTAGTAGCTGTACCTGTGATTTTTTTTTTTTTAAGATTTTATTTTATTTTATCTGACAGACAGAGATCACAAGTAGGCAGAGAGGAAGGCAGAGAGAGAGGAGGAAGCAGGCTCCCAGCCAAGCAGAGAGACGGATGCAGGGCTCCATCCCAGGACTCGATCTCAGGACTCAGTTATCGAGACCGGAGGCGAAGGCAGAGGCTTTAACCCACTGAGCTGCCCAGGCGCCCCTGGACCTGTGATTTTATTACCAACTGGAATCACTAAGATTTTTGTATCACATTATAATAATGTTTTAAAATATTGTTTTTGCGCCTTATTAATTCAAAATCATGGTAGATGTTGGGTCTGGCACTAGATTTTGTTGTGTAATGAATTAATAAAGCATATACCTTAGTGTATCAGAAATCTTTAAAAATATTTTATAACAGGGGCGCCTGGGTGGCTCAGTGGGTTAAGCCGCTGCCTTTGGCTCGGGTCGTGATCTCAGAGTCCTGGGATCGAGTCCCGCATGGGGCTCTCTGCTCGGCGGGGAGCCTGCTTCCTCCTCTCTCTCTCTCTGCCTGCCTCTCTGCCTACTTGTGATCTCTCTGTCAAATAAATAAATAAAATCTTTAAAAAAATATATTTTATAACATTATAAATTGCCTTCCTTTGTAATTCTATATATTTTATTTTGATGCATTTCGAAATGTTATTCTAATAAGAGGACAGTCCCTAGACTTCACCAGATTGGCAAAAGTTCTACACAATGCCTGTCACTTAACAGGAGTGTTCTAAATGTCTCTTCATAGTCCTGACAATTTTCCTATACTTTTGGTACTGTCTTGAGTCTATAATTATGTAAAGAATGAACTGGAAAGTCTGGCTACATCCTTAGGGGAAACCTGACTATATTCTTTAAAAAAAAAACAACTTATTATAAAATGATTTATTATTTCCCTTTAACTTTTCATTCTCTGAAGAAAGTTTGAAATTTATCTCTTGAAGGTATTTTGACATCATTCCATTCCTTCTAAATACCTGCTCCTGTATACTTGTGACCATAGCATGTAAAGCAGGGAACGATGATTTGTAATGTCACTTTAACTCAGTGATGTGTGACTGTGATTCTAAGACCCAGCTTTTCACGGATCACGCCTTCAGCTTTGAAATGAGTTTGAGCCGTGATGCAGAATCTTCTTCGCTTTAAAAATGAAAAACAAAAATATTTTTGCAACTCTAATAAGGGGAAAGAGGAATGATGAATGTGTATATATCATACATATAAAAGTTTAGATGCAGCATATGTACATATACAAATATAGAATATAAGTAGATTCTTCTTATGTTCCCACTAAATCTGTGCTATATGGCGGGAGGGGAGCTGGTTCGAGCATCTGAATAAATGTGCCGTCAGTAAGAAGAAACCAGGATCCTCCTCCGCTTGCTCACCCTTGCTCAGCACCTGTGAAGAGTAGTGAGTTCTGACTACTGAGGTGTATCTGAAAGGACCTAAGAAACTCTTCCTTTTAGAAAACCCTCTATGTTCTTGCATAGTCACTGGCAAATGAGCTAATCTTTTTACAGTACTTTTTTTTTTTTTTTTTTTAGGATTTTATTGATTTGACAGAGACGCAGTGAGAGAGGGAACACAAACAGAGGGGTAGGAGAGGGAGAAGCAGGCTTCCCGCTGAACAGGGAGCCAGGTGAGGGGCTTGATCCCAGGACCCTGCAGTTATGACCTGAGTTGAAGGCAGATGCTTAACGACTGAGCCACCCAGGCGCCCCTCTTTACAGTACTTTTAAGAGTGATTTAGATATAGTTGCACTTTCAAGTATGATGGAGTAAATTGAGGCAGACCATTGTTCCCTCTAAAAATGAAAAAACCAAATAAACAGCAGAAACATCTCTATAAATCAATCAGAGAACTGTGTAAGCAAAGCAGTAAGACTGGAAGGGCCAAGATTTTAGAGAAAGGACTGCAAAAAAGTGAGCTGACCTCTTCCAGCTGTTCTTTCCCCGAAGGTGTGTATGGATCCTGGGTGAGAGGAAAGATACTGAACATCTGGGCTTTGCCTAGGCTAAGGACCATTGTTGGGGAACAACACAAGCAAACCAGTTATGCTCTGGGGTCTCACAGGACTGGAAAGACAAAACTGTAGTCTTAGCCAGGATCTCAGCAATAAGGGAATAGTGGGGACTTGGGAGACTCAGATAGTTTTCTTCTCAAAATTTTGCTGAATTCCAAAACTATTTTGGGGTAGGAGGCTGAGATGATAAAATCACTGTTTTTCAGAGGCTTTTTTTTATTTAGCATACTTTATTAGCAGAGATAAGAGTGAATCGTTTTTGGAGAAGGATGATATCACATAAGTACATTCAGTATTTCTTACACTTAATAATTGATACTTAATTTTTAATACACAATTATACTCAATAATCAATATTGAATATTTGAAACTATTAGGTATACCAAGAGTTAGGAGCTTTATGACTAAAAACCGAGAAAAAATACAATAGAAGCCATCCCATAGGTAATCCTGGATTACCTAATCCTAATCCAGGATTAGATAAGCAGACAAGGACTCTGAATAAAATGTTCAAAAAAATAGAGGAAACATGGATAATTTGACAAGAGAATTAGAATCTATTTTAAATTGGAAATTCTGGAACCAAAAATACAGTAACTTCAAGTTCAAAGTGGTCTGGGGGGAATCAGGAAGCAAATGGGGAAGTGTGTCTGTGCACACGATCGCTGACATTGACTCAGCCATGCCACAGTTGCATCTCTGGAGCATGTGGTCAGTGCCAGAATCCTGAGATCCAGTACAGACTCAAAGGATGTGTGTGCACATTTTAAAAAAGCAAACTTTTATAATGTTTCATACGTTTGTCTTCAAGAGTATACTCTTGGGATGCCTGGCTGGCTCAGCTGGAAGAGTGTGTGACTCTCAGGGTCATAAGTTCGAGCCCCATGTTGGGTGTAGAGATTGCTTAAATAAAACTTAAAAAAAAAAAAAAAAAAAAAAGAGTATACTTTTAAGTACTGTGTTGCAGTAAACAGGCTCTAGAACATACAGATGAGTTCTTTTTTTTTGAGAATAATTTCTCAGGAATTCTCCAAAATAATTCTAAGCACAGGTGTGTTTTTAAGTTTACTATTTAGAAAATGATTGGAAAACTTGTTATTGCTCTTTCTATAAAGGATGGGAGAGGGTGATTCTGCGATTACCAGAGAGTTTTCTTAAAATCATTCCATGCAGATGGTTATCATTGAGTTTGATGCCAGACAGATATCCTATAGTTAGTTTCATATGCCATGTTTCAGACCTGGGCCTGCTTAATACTAAAGTAGATCTTCTAAGCTGATAAAGATGATTTCAGAGTCACAGAAAATATGCTGTGAATATTTCTGGTTAATTTTATTTTCCTTTTAAAACAGGTAGAGTTCGATGCTTAATAAATTCAAAACAACAACATAACCAGGGCCAGAAGGAAAACTCATTTATTATTAATGTTAAAAATAGACATGCAGAGTGCCTGGGTGGCTCAGTAGGTTAAATGGCTGCCTTCAGATCAGGTCATGATCCCAGGGTCCTGGGACTGAGTCCTGCATTGGGCTTCCTGCTCAGCGGAGAGCCTGCTTCTCCCTCTCCCTCTGCCTGGTGCTCTGCCTACTTGTGCTCTCTCTCTGTCAAATAAATAAATAAAATCTTTTTAAAAAAAAATAGACATGCATTCTACCACAACATAGGGAAAAATCTGATATGACATGGCAAGCCATGGATGATTCAGAGTTGTTTGCTGGTAACACTTGTTTAAATTACTTTGCTTGTTTACACTTTGTAAGTAAAGGTACAAAGATAAAGTGCCTCTAAGAAATGCATTAGGAAATTCAAATGCAACTTCAGATACACTGGTGAGCTGAAATGACTGCGGAATCCCAAAATAAAATTTATTTAAATATTTAAGGGCAGTGATATTGACTGAGGTTTAAAGTAATCAAGCTGCCTCTGTTTCTTTTTGTTTCTTCATTTTATTTTTTTAAGTCACAAATTTCCACTGCTCATATTCTTTTTTCCCCTCCTGTTATCTTGAAATACCAGGTGAAAATCAATGCCAATAGGCCAAACTCTTGCGAGTCAATCTACAATAATAGGGAAACAGTTCAGAGAAAAGCAAATCTATAAAAATGGAAAATGTCTTTATTGTTTATAAGGTGACCAAAAGATTGTATAAATATTATTTCATGAGGAGTTTATGATATTCTTAGAAGACCTCAAGGAAGCAGAGATTATTCCTCCTCTTTTGCTGCCTGGGAAATGAAACCAGTTTTGAAAGTAAGTGACTTGAAGGTCATTAGGCAAGCAGAGTGCTTCCAGGATTCCCATGCTCTGGGAAGGCTAAAACATTTTCTTTTATTGTCACTTCCCTTATTTTCTTTCTTTTGTCTTCTCTGCTCATTCAAAAGCAAGCTTTAAAAAGCACAGTCAGTCCAGTCAATAAATTTATTGTGTGCTTGCCCTGTGCAAGGTACAGTGGAGAATTAAAAGGAATCTAAGGGACGCCTGGGTGAGACTCAGTGGGTTAAAGCCTCTGCCTTCGGCTCAAATAAATAAATAAAATCTTAAAAAAAAAAAAAAAAAAAAAGGGAATCTAAGACCACGTCCTTGATTTAAAGGAGCAGTTAAAATCACGATTCTAGCCTGGGTCTTCTCAGCTGGTATCCAATCTTTTGTTCACTATGTTGCCAAGTTCCAAACCTTCTCCATTTTCTTTACACTGCCAACTCCAGCATTGCTTCCTTGACCCTTCATATAAGACCTTGCTTGAGTTTTACTGACCATTTTGAGGTTATCTTGTGAATTTCCCTTAACTTCTCTCTTTTCCTTTTCGAAATCAGTCTACAGCTTTATTGTTAGTCACTTCCTTTCCTCTGGCCTCCAAGAAAGGATTATGTCTCTGTCGTGCCCCAAGCTCACCTCTGGTGCTCTTCCGACCCTGGTCCTTAGACCTCTGCAGGGACATCACCCATCCGTGTTTCCTTTTTGATTTGCATTTTAATCTCACGCTCATCCTGGCTCCTCACTCCTCATTCCTAAATTTGGTTATTTCTGATTGTACCTTGATCTTACTGCTGCTTGAACTGCAACTTCATGTGTCATTTCCCTTTACCATTGAATTTCTTTTCTTTTCTTTTTTTTTTTTTTTTGAAAGATGTCATTTATTTATTTAACAGACAGAGATCACAAGTAGAGAGAGAGGCCGGCAGAGAGGGAGTGGGGAAGCAGGCTCCCTGCCGAGCAGAGGGCCCGATGTGGGACTCAATCCCAGAACTCTGGGATCATGACCTGAGCCAAAGGCAGAGGCCCAACCCACTGAGCCACCCAGGCGCCCCTACCATTAAATTTCTTGAAAGTGGAATCTATAATCTGCAATTCCACTAAAACATAACTCTTACAATATGGATTCCACATCCATAATGTTACTAAAATACTTCTTGAAGATCAATAATGGTCTATGAGTCAACAAATTTAATGGCTTTTTCTAGCCTTCATTCCCACCTTCCTCCACCCCCACCAATTTCTCTGAAGCTTTTTAAAAATAATTTTAACAGGCTTTTTAAAAGTTTATATTTTCTTTTAGTAATCTCTGTACTCAGTATGGGGCTCAAATTCACAACCCCAAGATCAAGAGTTGTATGCTTTTCTGACAGAGCCAGCCAAGCACCCCTGAAGTTTTTGATGTTAATAACCATTCCTCTTTGTTTTACACTGCCCTATCTTCATTGTTATGTCTACTGCTCTGACCACTTTTTTAAAAAATTTATTTTATTAAGTAAACCCTACCCCCAATGTGGGGCTTGAACTCATGACCTCAGGATCAAGAATCGCATGCTCTACTGACTGAGGCAGCCAGGTACCCCACTCTGACCACTTCTTATTGGCCGCTGTCCTTATCCTCTAATCCCCTCGCTCTCCTAAGTGCCCTTTTCCTTGCATTGGTGCTTCCTCAGATTCTTCGTAGAGATGATAGTTGAAGCTGAGGATTCCCGTGCTCTGTGAATGCTAAAATACTCTCTCCAAAGAAAAGTGTGTATAAACACAAGGGCAGACTTGACCACCTTGCTTCTCTTTTTGCATGGGGCTCACTTGGTTGACGAGAGTGGAAAGAGAAATGGGTCTGAGCTGTCTTGGCAATGGCAGCATTCCTCTATCTATGACCATCGTGTGAGACAGCCCCTCCTCTACAACTGTGGCTCTTGCCTTGTTCTGTTGACTTTTCCCTTGCCTCTTCATACCTAGAAATGGTAATGGCGGCTTCTCTTCCTGAGGTATATCGGCATCTCTGCTTGATTGCCCTTGTGGTTTTAATTTATTGTTAAACTCTAATAAAGTAAATCATGATTGATACTAATAGATCACCTTAGGCAAATCTGTCTGCTAAAGTATGGGTGTGTATGTGTATACACACCCATACACGCTCCATTGTTCATTTGAATCTGTAACTTCACTCAAGTTTTTTAAAAGATTTTAAGTAATCTCTGCACCCAACATGGGGCTTAAACTCAACCCCAATATCAAGATTCACAAGTTCTACCAACTGAGCCAACCAGGAGCCCCTATAATATACTCAGTTTTTAATAGTTGCTTAGTCTTGTGTTTCTATGTAAGTTTGTAAGGTCTTGGAACAGCTAACACTGTTCACCATCTTTATATCCCAGACTTTTACAGAATGCCTGTCACTTATCTGATGGGTGAATTTATCTTCCTTGATACAGCACCCAAGACTAATATTACCATCTTGAGCAAGAAATTAAATTTGTAGTTGACCATCAACAGACGAAAGCCTCCTAAATCAGATAAGATTATCACAAGACATTAGACCTGACAGATTTCATCTATAGAATGCTTTAAGAATCAACTCCCTAGGGACACCTGGGTGGCTCAGTTGGTTAAGCAGCTGCCTTCGGCTCAGGTCATGATCCCAGCATCCTGGGATGGAGTCCCACATCGGGCTCCTTGCTCCGCAGGGAGCCTGCTTCTCCCTCTGACTCTGCCTTCCAGTGTCTGCCTGTGCTCACTCTCGCTCGCTCTCTCTGACAAATAAATAAATAAAATCTTAAAAAGAATCAACTCCCTAATTTCTATTATAAGGGCAAAATTATGCAGCCCATTTTGATAAAATATTGATCTCACCTTAAACATATAGCACTAGTGTGCCCAGCTTCACAATTCTCTTGCCTTCCATAAGTTACACAGTTCATCTCAAGATCAAAAGATCTTGTCTTTTTTAAAAAAAATATTTTATTTATTTATTTGACAGAGAGAGAGATCACAAGTAGGCAGAGAGGCAGGCAGAGAGAGGGGAGGAAGCAGGCTCTCTGCTGAGCAGAGAGCCCGATGCAGAGCTCGATCCCAGGACTCTGAGATCATGACCTGAGCCGAAGGCAGAGGCTTAACCCACTGAGCCACCCAGGCGCCCCGATCTTGTCTTTTTTAAATTCTTGCTATACTTGGGAATAAAAAGAAACTGACAATTGTGAACAATTAAAACAGTGCAATTCATAATAAGGACACTGGGGTGCTCCAACCAACAGATTCATTTTCAGATAAAAGGTCTTGGCCCGGTTTCAAAGATTAGTGAGTAAATGTATAATGATACATTTGAGTCAAAATAAAAAGGTTAAAGTATATCTGTCTTTTTTTTTTTTTAAAGATTTTATTTATTTATTTGACAGAGATCACAAGTAGGCAGAGAGGCAGGCAGAGAGAGAGGGGGAAGCAGGCTCCCTGCTGAGCAAAGAGCCCGACGTGGGGCTCGATCCCAGAACCCTGGGATCATGACCTGAGCTGAAGGCAGAGGCTTTAACCCACTGAGCCACCCAGGTGCCCCTATATCTGCCTTTTTAAATGATCCTTACCACTTTAGCCAATTTCTTAAATTAACCAGTCAACAACTAGTCCAAATTTCAATGAGAAAGAAAATCTGTAGTTTTTGTTTTGTTTTGTTAAGGTTTTATTTATTTGTTTATTTGATAGAGACACACACACACACACACAGTGAGAGAGGGAACACAAGCAGGGAGAGTGGGAGAGGGAGAAGCCAACTTCCCACTGAGCAGGGAGCCCAATACAGGGCTCGATCCCAGGACCCTAAAATCATGACCCGAGCTGAAGGCAGTAATGACTGAGCCACCCAAAATATTCTCATGGTACAAAATACCACACAATTAGGAAAGGTTTCCTTTCTGTATTAGTCTGCTGGGGTTTTTATAACAAAATACCATAGACCAGATGGCTTAAACAACAGAAATTTTCTCACAGTTGTAGGGGCTAGCAGTCCAAGATGAAGGTGGCATCAGGATTGGTTTCTGGTGAAACCTTTCTTCCTAGCTTGTGGAAGGCCACTTTCTCAAGGTGTCCTCACATGGCATCATCTCTGTGCCCACCCATATGGACACCAGCCCTATCAGATTAGGGCCTCACTCTTATGACCAGCCACATTTAAGCTTCATTACCTAAAGGCCCGGTTTCTACATACAGTCACTTTATGAATTAGGGCTTCAACATATGGATTAGGAGGGGGTGGGGAGGACACAGTTCAGTTCAAAACATCTTCTCTATTAGATTCCCAGCCCTTGTGTGTTTTTGTTTGTTTGTGATGCCCACATGGAAGCGGAGTCTCCATGTTGTTCTGCACCTGCTTTTCTCACCTTACAGTAACATATAGATATTCCAAGTCAATACACGTAGATCTACTTCATTTTAATGGCTGTATACTGTTCAACAGAATGGATATACCAAACATTTCCTTCTGTGGGACAGTTAAGTTTCTTTTCGTGGTTTTTTTTTTTTTTTTTCCAGTCTTGTTCCAAAAATCCTTTAAAGAATATTCTTAGAAAATGCCTTCATACAATTTGTGTAAGTTTATATATGGGATAAGTTTTAGAAGTGGAATTGTTAGGTCAAAAGGAACTTTGTGTACATTTTTGACATGTATTGTCACCCTGAACTTCAAAAAATTGTACCAATTTATACTTCCACCAACAGTGTTTTTAAGAAAGCTCCTTCTTCCCACCTCGTTAGCCTCTTACCCCGTAATACCACAGGTGCATACCTTCAACACCATATTGTCAAACTATTTAATCTCTGCCACTGAGCTAACACAAGGATCAACATTTCAAATTAGACTCACAACTCGGAAATCACAGATCTTACCTAATTTCAAGCTTCACTAATTTCCAAGGCACCAGTAACCAAGAGGCACAGACAAAATAGGATGAGATCCAGGACTCTTGGTGCTGTTCCTTGGGTCCTTTCTTCCTGCTTTGGATGCACCTCTGCCCAAAATAACGGAGGTGGTTTCTGAGTAAGGTATGCAGTCACCTCACTTACAGGAGGAACCAACTCAGTTATGAAACACAGCTCCATTACATGCTAAGTTCTGCAACTTACGTGATATTTTCCAGTCATGCACCTCAGATCCACAGATTCCTGCTGTGTTTACCATAAACAGTCCAGCCCAAGGCTGTCCTGCTAAAAGAACTCTATAGATACAAACTCTCCTACTGGGAGATACTAGTTTGTTTACCAGGAAGTCTGTTATTACCATATTCTAAGAATCCCGTGCTTGCTTGCTTTCCTAGGAAGCATTCCTCCATAATGGGAGGGAAGAGATTGCAGAGCTGCTGCTTATTAACTCTTTCCTTCCCAGTCACTGATAGATGAAAAATGGTATTTGACTGATGTTGACAGTTGTTAACATGCTTGTAATTGATTTGCATTTTTTTCCTGCCGTGTGGGAACAGAGACGATAGCAGCAAAATACTGAAATCTGAAAAGTAGGTGAATCAGTGACAATTACCTTAGCAGACTTGATACAGGAACCCTAAACTGACCATGAAGCAACGCGATTTACACGCTAAACCCTGTTCAAGGCTCAGGAATTGGAAGGGCTAGGTAGCTCTGAGCCTGATGTGAGCTAAAAACAGAAGGAATGATAGAAAAGTTGTTCAAGAATCAAATCCTCAGAATCCCTTCTCCAATCCAGTAGAAGCCTAGAGATTTAGTATTAGGGTAAAACAAAAGATCTCTGGCTCAGAGGACACCAGGCCCAGTTAAGGCGGAAGGTCTCATGTTGAAAGAGAAATGATAAGAAAATTCCGAGGACCAACATGTGAGTAATTGAAACTCAAGGAAGAGAAAATAGGGTATAAAAACAAATACTTCAGGCTGGTGAGACTGGAACCCTATATCCCGTGCTGTTTATATGCTTTCACTTACTGATATATCTGATTCATAGTAACTGTAAAATGACATTTTTCTGAGCTTTCAGATATGTTGGGGATAGTCAAAGGGACTTTGTTTGGGTGACTGAGGGGTGGGGCTAGTGTTACCCCTCCCCTAAGCAATCATACCAAAATGGTTGGCAGAACTGAAGAATTACAAGTTAAAACAAAACCAAGAAGGGACACCTGGGTGGTTCCGGCTGTTAAGTGTGGGGCTCTTGATTTTTGCTTGGGTCTTGATCTCTGAGGCCTGAGATTGAGCCCTGCCTCGCTCATCGGTTGAGATTCACTCCCTCTCCCTCTGGCTCTACCCCCATTCCGGGGACTCACTCTCAAATGCTCCATATACTTATAAATATGTGTATGTTATATATATAACATAGAAATATATATGTAAAATAAAATTTTTTTAAAAAAGGAATTATTCGTAGAAGCTATGAAATGAGGTGCCCCTACAACTGAAAATCATGTCAAATTGTGGTTTAAGAAGGGCTAATTCTGTAACTGCCTCAGGCTCGAATTGGTAAGGCACCAAAGCAGGGAAGCACTTCATAACAAGCAGAGTTACAGATACAAAATAAATTGTGGAAGAAAAAAATAACTTTGGCGGCCTCTGGAGTCTGGAGTAGTCTCACCGTCATGCCTCGGCAGGAAACAAACTTTAAGGAGCTTCCCTTCTAGGTCCAAGTCAGCCTGGGTCTGAGGACCGTCCTCACAGATAGCGGAGTCTAACACCAGGCTTTCAGGAGCTTCAGTTGGAGAACCCAGGGTTCAGGTTTCTCAGCTTCGCCGGCCAGCTGGGTGAGAATCTCAAAGTAGTGCCTGGGCATCGTCATTTTTAAAGCTTTACAGGTGATTTCAACTTTAGGTAACTGTGTTGAGAGTCATTGTCCTCGCAAGGCCTCTTTTAACTAGTTACAATGTTTTGACTTAAAAATACACCATCAGCAGGGACCTACTGGTATTGAGGAAGATGCGTAGTCCAGACGACAAAGGGGAGAAATGAGTAAACAGTGCGGCTGCGGTGTGTGTGGGAGGCATGGACAAGTGGAACACGAGAAAGGAAAACCGATCTGGCGTGGTTCTGGATTGCCGCGCCCAGACGTCGCTGTCCTGGCCCGGGCGCTGGGCGGTGAAGGAGCGCCGGAGTGGCCACACAGGGTGACTTCCCAGCGGAGACCTGAAGGCTAGGGTGTCCGGACCTAGTGACCTAGTTATTTCCGGTTCAAGTAAGGATGCAGGGGGAAGAACACCGAGTCCTCGTCCCAAGTCTGTCCCAAGCAGCTGTGCAACCTCGCGCCCGTCTCCCTCCGGAGCAGGCGTTCCGAGCGCCCGGAGTGAGGAGTCGGGGTTAGCGGGGTTGGCACCCCCAGTCTCCCTGCTGGTCCGGCTGCACCGGTAAACCAGGGTCACACGTCGCCCGAAAAGGCCCCAGCCGACTGAAGCGGTGCTGCAGCTGCGAGCCACCCTCCTGGTGTCCCACTCCGCCTCTTCAGCCCCGGGGCCCCGGCTGCGCACCAGGCCCCGAGCTCCGGCTCCTCCCCCGAGCTCCGGCTCCTCCCCCGAGCTCCGGCTCCTCCCCCGAGCTCCGGCTCCTCCCCCGGGCGCCCGCACGCGCCGCTCGCTCGACTCCCTCGACCATCTCCGCGGCCTGGGCCCGCCCCCTCCGCCTGGCGCCGGCCGCGGAGCGCCGATCGGCTCGATGAGCGGGGGCGCTGCTGCGGCGGAGCGGCCGACGCGGGTCCGCGCCCACTGTCTCCCCCTCCCCGCTTTCTCCCTGCGCCTCCCGCTCCGCCCCCCGCCCTGCCCGCGCTGCCCGCCCCGGAGAGCGGCCCGGAGCGCCCCGGGAGACTCAGGTACCGGCGCCGGCCGTGCGGACGGGAGGGGCTGCTGTGAGGAGGAAACGGAGACGACGCCCCGGGTCCGCCGCCTCCCAACGTCCGCCCGGAGCTGCGGGACCGGCCCGGGGCTCGGGGGGGCGGGGCGGGGCGGGGAGCGACCCCCGGCTGGGGAAAGGCCGGATTCGGGCCGGGAGCCGTGGGGGGCCACCAGGACTGGGTGTCCGGAGGGGGCGGCTGAGGGCAAGGAGAGGCGATTGAGGGGTGCTCGGGGCAGAGGGAAGGGAGCAGTGGAGGGCGCGGGGCGGGCTGCAGGCGACTGGGAGGCGGCCTGGATGGGGAGTGGGCCCTGGGGCGGACGGACCGGAGTTAGGAGGATGCGGGGGACGTGGCCTGCTGCGACCGACGCGGGCGGGGCGGGCACCGAGCTCCGTGCTGGAGGCGATGGGTTCGTCTCTCGGTCGAGTCTCGGCCGAAGGAGCGCCAGCCCCGCTGCGCGACGGCGACCCGAGGTGAGGGGTCCTTGCAGGTGGACAGTTTTTGTGCACCGCCTCTCCAGGCCGTGTCCGTGCAAGTCACGTATTTCCGTGGACGCGCACCAGCCGGACGTGCTGGACAGGGAAGAGGAGTCGGGAGCGGGAAGACGGAAAGCTCTGCCCAGATTCGAGCTTTTTGTGAAGCGAAATATTTGGGGGGTTTAGTTTTCTCTGTAAAGCAAAAAGGAAGCCAACATTATTAAACAGTAGGCTAAAGTGTGTTACATGTAAGCACTTAGCGGACTTCCTGGCTCTTCAAAAGATACACACGAAATTGTAAACGTATGATGATGACATAAGCAGCATATGGTGATGTGACGTTTTTTAAATGAATTCTATATATTGCCGTTCGACACTCTGCTGAAATACATCATGAACGCTCTCTTATCTGTATACGTACCCACACCCAAATCCCCGAATTCAGGTGTATTTTTTGCAGGAGAAATTTTAGGTAGAACTATATGCCTCAGTTCTGAGCATTCTTTATTTTTTTCTAGTTGTTTGGCACAAATCATCAGTTTCCCTGTGGTTCATCGAGCATAGTTAATCTTGCTTGATACCTTGCTGATGTCTTTTCTGTTTGTCAGACACTGGTTTCTTGCCTTCATGAGGCTGATCCTGGAATACAGGACCTGATGATGGGGTTTGCTCATCATTAAACTTGTAGCTTTACTGTGTATTTCGTAAAGCTATGAGTCTGCCTGGTTTTTGCCATAGGATATTAAAGCAACCCCTTTGTTGGGTTTAAAATATAAATAGTAACATGTGGGTATAATTAAAAGAAAAGCCCAGATTTTTCATTTGCTTCCTTTGTCATCTGTTTTTTTTTTTTTTCCTGCGTGCTATAACATTTTTGCATGAATGAATTATTCTTAAATCAAAGTATGAGGAATAAAATGGGCCAGATTTACATGACAAATATTGTGTAAAGAACTCTAGAGTTGCTACTTACGTAGCAAGAATTCGGTTTTTGTTACAAATGGCTAAGTCTCTGTTTTGGAAGCATTTCTTGTCAGGGAAAACTGTCAATTTATTTTGATAGGCCAACTTAAAATACTCTTTTTATTCAGTTTATGAAACTGGACTCTGGGCTTGTATATAATATTCGCCAGCAAACTGTTGCCTAATTATACTTAAAGATCTTAGAGTTGTTTCTTCTTGGGAAAAAGGGAAGAGGGCTGCTGGGTTGTTACAGCAACGTGGTCTTTCTAAAACAGAACAGGTTCTGTTAATAAATGTTAAAATTGATCATGCATAGCCATTGATTAATTTGATCCCATGTTTCTGCTATTTTAATCAGTAGAGTGACTATTCGTTACTTTTCATTATGAGTCCTTAGTTCTTAGTTTCTTAGTGCCTACTTTGAAGGAGTGTCCTTCAGAAAATACATGTAAATCACTGAGCACAGTGTCTGCCACATACTAAAAGATACAGTACCTTAGCTAGTCTCATTTTTCATCTATCTTCTAATCCAAGATACTGAAAACTCAAATTTGCATGTCAGCTTTTTCTCAAAATTTAGTAAACTGCATACTCAAACATTTTCCTGGAAAATCACAATGCGTATTAACATGTAAAAAGCTGTGAGACTTTCTCTAGCAATAAAATAAAAACAAAACCAAGAAACCTGGCTCTGTTGAACCCACTACTTACTAAACTTAATCCCTTTTCTTGGAGCCTAGTGCTGTGCTTTAAAATATGATGTTATAACTTACAGAATGTTTTTGCATGTATTACCTGATTTGACCATCCCAACACCATGCAGAAGCCTAGAAATCACTATTTTACAGATGAAGAAACTGGATTATTTAATCAGCTAACTGAAAATGTGAAAACTGGGAGTGTTCTGCTGTCTTCTAATTCCAGGTTAAAATCTTAAAGCATTTAATGTCTCATTTTCTCCTAATTTACTCCTCTCCTAACCAATCTGCTCTTGAATTTTATAAAAACCTGCACTAATTTTCCCCACATGTTCTCTTTAAGAAGTTACATCCACTTCCTCATAGTTAGATCTATTTTTTATGTATTGGAGCCTTGCGTGGAGGACAGGATCACCTGGAATGAACCAAATGGAAAGGCCGTAAAGTCCAAGAAACGAAGGAGGCTCTTTTGTGCAAGGCCTTGAACATTAGTGAAGTGATTTAGCTTCTACCCCAAAGTCTCAGTCAGATGAAATTTATTTTCTTTTCAAGGTGGTGAATACTTTTTCTGTTGGGAAACAGAAGAGTGCTTCTTGAGTAAAAAGTATGCCTCCCAAGTTCAAGCGCCACCTAAATGATGATGATGTCACTGGTTCTGTGAAAAGCGAAAGGGTGAGTTTAGAATCTTAATTTTTCAAACAGATTCAAAATACATTTTCATTCCTTTTGTAAATAATTTGTTTTAGAAAAATCTAAATATTCTAATTCTGTTTCTTCTTCATAGTAAATATTTTAAAGCGTGTGTTACTTAGATTGGTGACTCGGTTGAATTCTACTCCATTATTGATAAAACTGTACTCACAGCTGCTTTCTAGTCTTTCAAAGTGAATTTTATACAAATACACAGCATCTTATTCTGGAACCAAATATGATTGGAATTCAGAGTTTTTCAGATTTTTAAAGGTAGTTAAGTGCATATTATATAACAGCCTTTTTGGCCTTTGGAGCGGCACCTCCAAGTATATTAATATTTCTCAGAGAAATGTCTGATTACTGGGGACGTGGGTGGCCAAGTTGGTTTTAACTTGTCTGACTCTTCATTTCAGCTGAGGTCATGATCTCAGGGTTGTGAGATAGAGCCCTAAGTTGGGCTCAGCTGCTGGGCATGGAGCCTGCTTAAGATTGTTTCCTTCTCCCTCGTTAAAATAAAAATGAGAAAAGACGTGTCTGGTTACTCTAAGTATATAAGTAAGCATATAAATAAGTTAGCTAACATCAGTTCAGGTCAGGTTTTCCTCCAAATAAGTTTTGGAAGAAACTTACAAAACCTCTTGGTTTTCAGAACTTTCAGATTTTTGGAACTACAGATAAAGAATATTAGTTCTATAATTGTCTCAGAGTCCAGAGTAGTTTTTATATAACACTCAATTTCTATTCAATTTCTATTTTATTCCAGAACAATCTTTTTTTTTTTTTTAAGATTTTATTTATTTATTTTAGAGAAAGAGAGCATGCAGGCGGGGAGAGAGGCAGAGGGAGAAGCAGGCTGACACCAGGTGGAGAGCCCATTGTGGGCTCAGTCCCAGGACCCTGGGATCACAACCTGTGCCAAAGGCTGACACTTAACCAGACGGAGCCACCCTCATGGCCCTATCCCAGAACATTCTATGCAGATATGTGTAAATCTAGAAGTTATGCAGAATTTTGGAAGACAACATTTGATAGCAATGTTGTAGATAGATTACTTTTAGAATAAGTCCTCAGATATTTATTGAGGAAAGGAATTAGTGTTTTTCTTTTTTATTTAGCAACCTGAAGCCCTCACTCACTTCCTGTCTCATTACTACTCCTTCATTTATTGATGCATTAATTGACCGCCTCTATTGTGCTAAAATTTGGAGGGCACAGTCTCTGCCCACATAGAGTTTATAGTCTACTTAATTTCATTTTACGCTTTCCTTTTTTGTACAATTCTGAACCTCACTCACTTTTTCCAACACTTACGATTTAAAAGTATCTTTTAGTACAATACGGGAAACATTTGTCTTTTCCTTATTCTAACTCTCTCTAGTTTGTTTTTTACTTGAAGGGGGTAGAATCCACCAATAGACAATAGACTATTTGCTAGGAAGCTTTTTAAAATAAGCTTTATGTATATACTTAAAATTATAATCAAATCTTTAAAAAATAGCAGTGTTATGAATTTTTACATACCAATTTTTGCATGAACGTTTTCTTTTTTTTTTTTTTTTAAATTTATTTGACAGATCACAAGTGGGCAGAGAGGCAGGCAGAGACAGAGGGGGAAGCAGGCTCCCCGCTGAGCAGAGAGCCCTATGCAGGGCTCAATCCCAGAACCCTGGGATCACGACCTGAGCCGAAGGCAGAGGCCCTAACCCACTGAGCCACCCAGGCGCCCTGAACGTTTTCATTTCTTGTGTGAATACCTAGGACTGGAATTGCTGGCTTAGTTATTATGTCTAACCTTTAGGAGAATTGCCAAATTGTTTTCCAAAGTGGTTGCACAATTTTTGCATTGCAGTCAGCAGTGTATGCGGATTCCACTTTCTCCCCACTTCTCCTACCAGCCAGTTTCTCCTCATCACTCATTTCTCCTCATCGGTTTGATTGTTTAGTGCTTTTGTCCTAAAATTCATCTTCGTATTAATATTGCTAACCCTAACATTCTTTTGCTGATTTTTTTTCACCTCTTTTTTTCATCCTTTATTTGACATTCATTTTAGGTGATTTTTTTTTTTTGTAAACATATTGGCTGAAATTTTTGGACTCTAATCATGTAGTTTTTACTTCTAATAGGAGTGTTCAAACATTGATGTTTGTTATGATAACTAATATACTTGGGATTTTTCTGCCTTAGCCAGTCCCTCTGCTGGCCGTGAATGCCCTTCCCCCTCATCTTTGGTTGGCCCTTTGCTATCGTTTGGATTGCAGCTTGAATTTCACGTCTTCAGAGTGATTTTCCATGAAAACCTAATCTCGTTTAGTCACCCTGTCACTTCCTATCCTGTCACTGTTTCAGTTCTTGGTGTAGCATTTGTCACCATCAGATTTTTTTCTATAAGAGTTCAGACGTTACCTATCTTGTTCAAAGCTGGTCTTTGCCTAGAACAGTGCGTAGCACATAGAAAGTGTGCAAACATGTTTATTAAATGAATGTTAATACATTCTGTTTTCATTTCCTCACTTTCTGTGATATGTTATATATTATACATAGATACAGTTCATTATATTTCATATGTTTTCCCTCCTTTCCCTGACTACTTTGGCAGATTGTTTTTTCTCATCTCCCCAGCCCCAGTATCACTAGTTAAAAAATGTCCTTCCTTTCTCCTTCTCTCTTTTTTATTGTTAACTTCATATTTCATGTTTCGGTCATGTTTCGGGGTGTCTGGGTGACTCAGTCATTAAGTGTCTGCCTTCGGCTCAAGTCAGATCCCAGGGTTCTGGATCGAGCAGCACACTGGGCTCCCTGCTCAGCTCTGCCCCTTACCCCACTCACGAATGTGCTCTCTCTAGCTTGCTCTCTGTTTCTCTCAAATAAATAAATAAAAATCTTAAAAACAAAACAAAATAGTTATGTTTAAAGCTGTGTTCTCTCTCAACATACCAAAAACAATGCCCCCTCCATTATTTTACTTTCTCATTCTAGCCAGCTTCCCGCCTCCCCTACTCCTGTCCCAGTGAGGCGTGCCTCTCACTTTTACTCCTGCACTTCACCCTTCCACTCCCAGTTCTCGGTTTTATTATAACGATTTTGGGCCCTTTTAAAGTTTTTCCTTATACTTTTTCAGTAGCTGTAAGATACAGTGCACAGTCATATTATCATTTATTCAGATTTGACCATACATTTTATTAGATCATCAGTTGTATCAATCTCTGTCTTAGAATGTTTTTTCTGATATAATTGGGTTTTTTGGCTGGTGAAATTCCTTGAGTAATTTTCTCAGGAAAGGCACATTTGGTGTGTTTGTTTCCTATTGATGTTGTAACAAATTACCACAAACTCAAAACAACATAGATTTACCATCTTGTAGTTCTGGTGACCAGAAGTCCGAAGTGGGTCTTCCTGGGCTAAAACCCAGGCTCTGGCAGGATGTGTTTCTTCTGGAGGCTCTAGGAGAGAATTCCTTGCCTTTCCCAGGTTCTAGAAGCCATCCCGGGTATTTGGCCCATGCTCCTTATACTGTCTTTAAACTCAGCAGTATAAGATCTTCCAAGTCCTCCCCTCCCCCCTGCTCTTTCTCTCCCTGTCTTCTCTCTCTGTCCTTTTTCTCTCTCTCTCGGGCACTTCTGCCTTCCTCTTTTAAGAACTCTTGTGATTGTGTTGGGTCCACATGAATAATCCCTATTGATCTTCCCATCTCAAGATTTTTAACTTAATCACATCTGTGGAGTCCCTTTTAGCACGCAAGGAAACAGTTTTACAGGTTTCAAGGATTAGGATGGGGATATCTTGGGGAGTTATTATTCTACCTACAAGTTATATACTGTCTAAATTCTTATATTCTGAAAAGGTCTGGTTGTTGCGAGAGGGTGTGATCATCTTCATCTTGAGGAAAATAGTTCCATCTTACAAAAGAAAGGTATGAAGTTGTTGTTTGGCAGGTCTGATATGTCTGGAGGGTTATTTGTGAGCTGTGAAGGTAGTAGAGGGACTGTGCCAGCCATCAAACCCTTGTTTCCCGGTTCTGAACCTGTCTTCTGTACTCCTCTCTGATGCTGGAATTGGCTTTGCAACTACATTTCTCCTCTGCCCTCTGGCTCCCTGTTAGGTTCTGCCTGTGGAGAGACTGGAAAGCAAGAGAGAGGAGAACAAGGAACTTAACCTCTTCCTGCTCGCTGCCAGTTCCTTATTCCCACCCTGGCTCCAGCGACCTTTCTGCCTTGTAGTCCATCATAGGATCTCGCTATTAGAAGCATTTTTGTTGGAGGGTTGGCTTATTTGGTTCTGTCTTTTAGCTTTCAGTAAAGCACAGGTAAATCACTCTTGCCTCTGACTGGAACCTTGGAGTTAAGAAATTTCACTAGGGGTGCCTGGGTGGCTTAGTGGTTTGGGCTGCTGCCTTCGGCTCAGGTCATGATCTCAGGGTCCTGGGATCAAGCCCCGCATCGGGCTCTCTGCTCCGTAGGAAACCTGCTTCCCTCTCTCTCTCTCTCTCTCTGCCTGCCTCTCTGCCTACTTGTGATCTCTGTCCATCAAATAAATAAATAAAATCTTTAAGGGGCGCCTGGGTGGCTCAGTGGGTTGGGCCGCTGCCTTCGGCTCAGGTCATGATCTCAGGGTCCTGGGATCGAGTCCCACGTCGGGCTCTCTGCTCAGCGGGGAGCCTGCTTCCTTCTCTCTCTCTCTGCCTGCCTCTCTGCCTACTTGTGATCTCTGTCTGTCAAATAAATAAATAAAATCTTTAAAAAAAAAATAAAAAAAAAAGAAATTTCACTAGGATAGAACTCCTTTCATTACTCCTCCCTGACAGTTTGCAAGCCTTCTGAATCCGAAAACTCAAGTCTTTTTCTTTTTCTTTTCTTTTCTTTTCTTTTTTTTTTGACAGAGAAATCTTCTGGAAGATGATTCGGATGAAGAAGAAGACTTTTTTCTGTAAGTTTTTTTGTTTGTTTAACAGCTTTATTGGGGTATAACTAACATCTGCTAAAATGCATAAAGAGTATATCAGTTTTGATACATGTACTGTACACCTGTAAAATCATCACCAAAATCAAGTAATAAACATAACCATCACCTCAGAAGTTTCCTTATACCACTTGGGAATCTGTCACTCCCCTAATCTTAAGGCACCCACTGATCTGCTTCCTTCCTAGCACTATAGTTTATATTTTCTAGAATTTGTAAAATCAATGTTATCATGCAGTAGGCCTTTATTTTTTTGGTACTGGCTTCATTCACTTCCGTAATTATTTTGAGATTCATCCATGCTGTCACACGTACCAGTGGTTCCTTTTTATTTCTGAGATGTATTCCCTTATATGAATGTACTACAGCTCATTCATCCATTCACTTATCCATAGACGTTTGGAGCGTTTATAGTTCTTGCTATCATGAGTAAAGCTACTATAAACAACTACATACAAGTTTTGTGTCAACTTAAGCTTTCATTTCTCTTGGGAAAATACTTAGGAGTTAGTTGAATGGCTAGAGTATTTTTATGGCTGGCTATTTTCCAAAGTGGTGTACCATTTTATATTCCCACCAGCATTGTACAAGAGTTGTAGTTGCTCTAAATCCTCATTAATAGTATATGTGGTCAGTGTTTTAATTTTAGCCATTCTTACAGGTATGTAGCGGTATCTTACTATAGTTTTAATTTGGATTTCCCTAATGACAAATCATGTTGGACATCTTTTTTTGTGTGTATTTTGTGTGTATTTATTTTGTTGTTTGAATCTTCTTTGATAAAGTACATGTTAAAATCTTTTGCCCAATTCTAAATGTGTCTTCTTATTCAGTTGTTTATGTATTTAAGATGAGGCTTTTTGTCAGATACGTTTCACAGATATGTACTTTCAGTCTGTAGCTTAATCTTTTCCTCTTCATAGCAGTATCTTTTGAAGATCAAACTGTTGACTTTGAGGAAATCCATTTATTACATTTTTTTCTTGTTTTTACTTATTTCAAAATATGTGTAAAACCCAAGTTCAATAAGATCCTTTCCTATATTTTTTTCTAGGAGTTTTATAGTTTTGGCTTTTACATTTAGGTCTATAATCTATTTGAAGTAAATTTTTATATATGGTTGAGGTAACGGTGAAGAGTGAATTTTTTTTTTCTTTCTGGCATTTGGCTATCCACTTGTTCCCCCACCACCTGAGGAAAAGATTATCCTTTTCCCATTGAATTGCCGTGATACTATGTCAGTTAATGATGTGATCAGTTCTTCACAGTTACGATTAGAAAGGGCTGTGTCCGTACAGACCTAGATTTTGTATTTGCAGAGTCAGGAAGGCGGGATATTGTTGTGGGGAGTTTTCTCTGGAGATTGATGTAGAGTGTGCCTTAGGAGAAACATTTGCCTCTCTCTTTGTTAAAATGTTGCAGAATTTTTGCAGAGGCTCCCCCCTCCCCAAATAAAAACATTTTATAAAAAGTCATTGACAGCTGTGGAGCAGTGAGCAAAAGGAGCCTGCAGGACAGGAAGCAGATCCATGAACAGGAAATTGTATCGCTTTGACAAGGTCAGAGGAAGCGGGAAGATAATTTCCTACATGTGACAAGATTTCCAAAGAGTCACAAACCTAATTGCACGGTGCCAGTTATGGTGAAAAGCCTTAGAACTAGAGCAGTAGCTGCCTGTCAGAATGGAACTTAGGGTCGAACAGAAGGGCAGAAGGTTAAATAATTGATTCCCTCCTTGGAAGCTGGATACCCTTGTGAGAAACACTCAGTCTTCAGGCCGGCAGCGGACTGCTGAAAGTCCACTCCCGAATAACGTGCATCTTTCAGGGGGCCTGACAGCCGGTGGGCACACTTGCTCAGAATGTAGCTTCCATACCCTGTGCTGCTGTGTGGGTGTTGAAAGGAAGACGAAACAAATACGTTTTTTTAAAAATTAATCAACACCCAAGTTTATAGCAGCATTATTCACGATAGTCAAAAGATGGAACCTAACTGTCCATCAGCAGGTGATGGATAGACAGAGGGTGTATCGCCGCAGTAGACTACGACTTGGCCTTTATTACTCGGTCTCAGGAAGGAAATTCTCACACATGTTACAACATGGATGAACCTCAAAGACGTTATGCTGAGTGGAAGAAGCTGGTCATGAAAGGATAAATTTTTACATGATTCCACTCACGTGAAATATGTAGAGGAGATGCATTTACGGAGACACAGAGGTAGAGTGGAGGTTGCGGGGCTAGGACGAGGAGGAATGGGGAGTTAGTGTTTAATTGATACAGATACTTTTTTTTTCTTTTCTAATTTTTTTTTTTTAAAGTAAGCGCTGCACCCACCATGGGGCTCAAATTCACACCCTGAGAGCAGGAGTGACATGCTCTACCAGCTGAGCCAGGCACCAGATCTACTTCTTAAGATTTTTGTGGTTTATACCTTATTCTCTATCTCATAGAAATAATAATTACTTAAAACATCCAAGTCTTATTTCCAGAATATTAAAATGGTTGAAATGATACAACACTTGACTAAGAACTGATTTGAGAAATGTTGGTATTTTCGTAGACTCTTGGATTTTCCTTTAGCTTTGTTGATAAATTTAAAATGAGGGATGAGAAGAAAAATACTAGTGTTTTGAATGGATTTCTCTTTATATCTGTTCCTGATAATCAGCATTTTATGATAACCTAATTTGAAGGTGAATTTACTTTTAGTGTTCTATAATTGACCATAAAGTTATTCATAGTCACTGGCACTGGAGCTGTTAGGATGTTTCAGAGGTTAGTGATTAGAACAACCCATGTATAAACAAAAGTTATATAAACCCTATTTTCTCTGAAAATTTTAACATTCAGAAGAATTAGATTAGTTGTTGCCAGTACCAAATACCAGTAAAGTACAGATGTGATTAAATATCATTCAGTTGCAGCAATACCAGTAAGATGTGGTTTCTTATCATAAATGACTGATCCATGTTTAGAGTTGAGCTTGATTTTGTGTGTGTATGTGTGTGTGTGTGTGTGTGTGTGTGTGTTTTCTCTCTATATATTTTTTAATGCTCTCATTTTAAATATGTACTTGGTATTTTGTTTTCAGAAGGGGACCATCTGGACCAAGATTTGGACCTAGAAATGATAAAATTAAGCAGTAAGTTTCTGAGATACTCATTGGCTTAAGTGATTATCCTATTTCTGTGTGGACCGAAGGTTGGCAGTCTACAGCCTGTGAGCCAAACCTGGTTGCTGCCTATTTTTGTGAATAACGTTTTATTGGAACACAGCCATGCCTGTTTGTTTGAAAGCAAACTATAGTGGCAGATTTGAGTACTTGTGACAGAGACCTTCCGGCCCACAAAATCTGAATATCTGTTATCTATCTGGCCCTTTACAGAAAAGATTTGCTGAGCCCTAAGATAGACTAACTATAACTACTGGATTGTAAAAACCCAATAATTCTTTTTATTTTTGCAAAATTACCTCTGAATAATGGCTAATGAAATCCAATTCCTGTGTTGGTTTTCCTAACTCGATTATTTTCTGTCAGATCCATTTATTTAGCATAATCTCAATGTCCTTTTTGGTTTTAAATCTATTGCTTGATTCCCGTTTTCAAAATTAATAGAAGTAGTGTAATAGATTTAGTTTTTCAAAGCACAATATTTTTTATATTCCTTCAGAATTTTTTCATATCTGCTTCTTATCCTAATTCCAATGTTGATCTAAGATTTATAGATAGCTAAGTAGTTTTCAGTGTAAAGTTTTTTCTGTGTATGTTGGTGGTGGTAGGTTGGTGGGTAATACTATCGTAAATGTACCTGATGTTAGAGGGAACAGTGAAATAGCCCTGGAAACTGACTGAGTTTTGAGGACTAGTCACGGACAATAAACTAAATGGCCTGGATTTGGATCCGAGGAGGGATAGTCCCTGCTGTCGTTAAGGATACGGCTGGCACCCAGTGGTAAGGGTGCTGTAACAAGGAATCAAGCTATTGGTCAGATACTCAGGCTTTAGTCAGGTAGCTGTTGGTGTGGGAAAAAAAAAGTCCACACTTGATCTAATCCTAGCTAATGGATTCTGTAATACAGAACCAAGGTTCCAGAAAACTGATTTGACTGCTAGACAGGATATTTTCATTTTCTTTTGCTATGTAACAGATTGCCCTGAACTTAGCAGCCTAAAACAGCACACATTATCATCTCACATTTTCCATGGGTCTAGGAGTTCAGTCACTGCTTAGGTGGGCCCTCTGCACGGGGTCTCACAAGCCAGAAATCAAGGTGTTGCTAGGGCTGGGATCTCCCTCAAAGCTCCTGACCAAGTTCAGGTAGTTGTTGCCAGAATTACTCTTCTTGCAGAAGTAGAACTCGTGGTACTTGCTTCTTCAAGGCCAGCAGAAGAAAGTCCCAGCTGCTCCAAGGCTCTGATCTGGCCAGTAAAGATACAATGAGCTACTTACATTCAGGCAGTTCATTATGTATGTAGAGTAACCAGACTCTCTGGGGTCTTGTCCTACACACCAAAAATGATCACTCCAAAACAAAAAGGGCTACACGGCTGTGATGGGAGTTGTAGGATGCCCTGTGACAAAGGAGCCAGTTTGGCCCTGTAGCTCCGTGCTTTGTGGTCCACACATAGGGCCTGCGGAAGAAGCTTCCGTACATCATCAGAACCTGGGAGGTGGTAAGAAATTGTCTTGTGACAGTTTTCTAGGGAAATGAGTGGGAGATGGCCTAATAGGCCATTCATCTTGTGTTCTGAGAGGATTGTGAAGCTTTCAGGGCCATGGGGATGCCATGGCAGAAGCTGTTCTCTGCACTGAGGCGGAGTGACTTCCGTACCCACCCACGTAGTTCATGTACCTAAACTGCCCGGCGAAGAGGATTCCACTGATGACACACTTGGTTTTTGTCCTGTCAGTGTCCTTCGTTCCTGTCTGATATCCTCCTGCAGAGTGAGCCTAGGACCTAGTGTGGCTTATTGAGTCTTTTGAAAATGGTTTTCCAGATGAACCCAAACCACTCCTGGGCATCGAAACAAAGTGTGTTAGCACGTGCCGAGCAAATACACCCATGAGTGTTTATGTACAAACTAAGGAGCACAATATCTTTGGTGATCACAAAATTTTAGAACAGTAGGGATTATTGAGTAAGTATAACGGTTTTCACTCTAGAGCCAAAGGTTTGCCAGACTGAGAAGGTGATCAGTCTCCAGAACATACGTATTCAGCCTCGTGGGCCCAAACTCATGAATGCGGATTTCATCAGGGCATGACTCAGTGTGTGCGCCCTAAATGGCCTAAGATGGCCGAGCACAGCCTGCCACACAGCTTGCCCCTGGACGAATACTTGGTATTAGTTGAGTAACCAAAATTGTTAGCACCGGTGAGTTTCTTAAATTGCGCTGTCACTACTTAGTTTGTGACATTTAATACAGGGTATGTCCTGCTGCGGGGTCAGCAACATTGTGGCTTTATTTGAGCCTGATTGGCATGTTGACACCAGATTCCCACAAAAGTACTCAACATCACTTTTTATGGAAGAATTTTTGGTGAAGGATTTAAAATATTCACATGCCTATATAAAATGTAAGATTCTCTTTGGAACGTTTTCTTTGCTTTTCAGTTAAATTATAGCTTTATAAATGCACTTCTAGTGAATTATAGGCATCCTCTGTTGGGGTAGGGAATTTCCAAACTATAGTTTTGGTCCAGTCAGTTTAACTTTATAAAAAAGGTCCCCAAGGGGGGCGCCTGGGTGGCTCAGTGGGTTAAAGCCTTCGGCTCAGGTCATGATCCCAGGGTCCTGGGATCGAGCCCCACATCAGGCTCTCTGCTCAGCTGGGAGCCTGCTTCCTCCTCTCTCTCTGCCTTCCTCTCTGCCTACTTGTGATCTCTCTCTGTCAAATAAATAAATAAAATCTTTAAAAAAAAAAAAAAAAAAAAAAAAGGTCCCCAAGGAACATTCCATGATGCAACAGAAATACATATATAGTTGCAAAAATACCACATAACTTTAAAACCTTCTTTAGTCAACAATACCTTAAAAAGCCACAAGATGGGGGTGTTAACTATGAAAATAAGTTGTTTTTTCTTTAGAGTATTTTTTGCAGAGCATAATTTTTCCTTTCCTGATAGAAGATCACTGACATTAAGCACATTGCTAAGTGTTAGGTGTTGGTGCTACGTTTTTAAAAAACATTGTTAAATCTAATTCTCACAAGTTAGAGATGATCATTTTCATCGAAAGGTGAGAAAGTATGACTCAAGGAGGCTTGCCATGGACACTACTACCCCATGCAGTTTCCTTGTTGATAATTGGAATAGAGGCATTTCAGGAATGCAGGTGCTATCAGGCCCTAAGGATGATATAAATCAACATGGGAGTATCTTTTCCTTTCTGTGTATCTTTATCTTTTCCTGGTTATGTTCTCTCTTGTGCCCTTCTACCATGTGACTCTCCTTTAACCGGAAATGATATAATTCTCTACACCCTCCTTTACAGACTTGTTTTTCCTTTGAGTTCTTAATTGTCTGTTCTAGTTTATAGCATCATCTCCTGACACTCAGTTGCTCAAATTACAAATCTCTCTACCCTTTTCCTGCTTCTACCCTTTTCCTGCTTTTACCCTTTCTTGCCCCAACTTCTTCACTAGTGTCCAGTTCATCACCTGGCCCCAAAAATATCTCCTCCTCTTATATATGATCCCTTAGCCCAGAACTTCCCCACTGTCCGCCTCCTTTGTTACTCTGCCCAGTTCACACTTACCCCTTAAAACTCCTTGCCAGGACCTTGCTGCCATCTCTTTCTAGTCCAGGCTGCACAGCTGATGCTACAGTTTCCTTCCATTACGCACTGCGCGGCGGTAGAATCACGGATCCTGGTTTTCCCCGGGAGACTCTAATCTTCCCGAAGATCGGACTTAAACCCTTCACATTGGAGTCCTCAATAAATAGTATAATAATAACTCCTTAGTAAATTTTTTTTTAAAGATTTTATTTATTTATTTGACAGAGGTCACAAGTAGGCAGAGAGGCAGGCAGAGAGAGAGGGGGAAGCAGGCTCCCCGCCGAGCAGAGAGCCCGATGCGGGACTCGATCCCAGGACCCTGAGATCATGACCGGAGCCGAAGGCAGAGGCTTAACCCACTGAGCCACCCAGGTGCCCCAGTAAATGTTTTTTTGAATGAATGAATGCCTATTTCTACCAGGCATATTTCACATGACCTAGGAAATAAAAGGATGAGTGGGACAGTCTCTGCTTTTAAGGCATTTAAAGTGTAATAAGGATAAGATCAGCATAAAATACAAGTGGAGATCAGTATTGTAACTGCTATGAAAATGTGTAATATCATGGGATATGTGTTACCATTTGTTTTTAAAGAATTATTCTTTATATTAAAATAAGTAGATAATTTTTTATAGAAGTTACATTCTGGGCATGAGAACATCTTGAAATACAGAAACACAATTATGAGATTTCCCATTCAATATAGGTTTTACAATAGAGGGCTTAAGAGTGTTATACCAGCAGACAGTAATATGTGAAAGAGAAAGTAGCAATTTGTTAGTTAATCCTTAGCAGAAAAAATAAAATGTTGATTTCTCTTAGTGAGAGATTTATTACATGCGTGCCATGTTGTTGAGGTAATACCCTTAGGTTTCTGATAATCTAGTAAAAATTAATCTGGAATTCTATGGGTTCTGTCCCAGTTAATCTGCCCTTATCCATGAGGTCTTTTGCTTATGGGGATTCTAGGACCATAGTTACTTCTTCAGTTATTTTTGTTTTTGTTTTAAAATGTATAGGGCATCAGTATCCAAATAGCCATGATCTGATCACGTGGAGGGGTGTGGTCTGTGTTGCCCACACCCACCCCGGTACTGCCTTAACTGTAGGCTCTTGTCATCTCTTGTAAATGACAAAAAGTAACCACCTTGGGAATTCCATAGATGTATCTCTGTTACAATTCTCAGAGTTCAGTGGAGGCCTCTACGTTCCCTGCCTTTTATCTTCTCAAGTAACTGGGTATGCTTTGCAGGACTTACACCCAAATTGCTGGCTTATTCAACAAATGTCTATCAAACAGGTGCTCTGCCCCAGGCACTGTTGCTGATTTGGGGGCTGTGAAAGTGAACATAGTGGGCAAGGCTTGAGTGTTCATCAAGCTTAGCTTCTGGTGGGGGAAAGGCAAGAAACAGGTACGTACTCTCACTTAGTGTTAGATGCATTCATTAGAGAAGTGGGACAGAGAGACAGGCTGTCACAGCTCTCAAGGTTCATTCAATGCACTCACTCCACTTTTGAACGTAAGTTCCATGAGAGCTGGGATTGTCTGCTTTGTTCATTCCTGCCGTAAAACAACACATAGTGGGCTCTCGTTGTTACTGAACACATGAATTGCTTAAGTGTTTGTGCCGTTATTCTTACATAGGATGAACATCTTTAGCTCTTTGTTTAGGTGATTAGAAATTGCAACAAGCCATCTTAGGGATTTAGAGGCTTTTTCAGATCTTTTTGGGCAGAAAAGAGAGTTCTGCGTGTTGTAGCTTGGTTGTACTTCAGTCCTATGTCCTTCTGTAGATCTATGTGGGAAACACAATTCTGGGGAGCTGTGATGAGCCCTGAAGTCCATGTTGGATAATCAGAGGGTTCACATAGTACTTTTCACTTAAGAAGGGGCTGTCATCAAACATAGTCACTGCTACTTGAATCTGCCACTGCTCTGGACCCGCCTGTGTCTAAACGGATCTTCATTTTGATTTTAAAGCAAACTTTGAAGATACACGTCTCCAAAGGGAAGAGGAAAAACTCATAAAATTATGCATCCATACCTCACCCCTGACTCACTGGGGAATAGAGGGCAGAGACCAGGTGTATATTGTGAAGTTTTATCTAAAACGTGTAGGTGGTAATTGATGCAATTCTCTTTCCCCAATTAGAAACAATTGCATATCCTTATATATGTGTGTGTTTATGTAAAGTATATTTTATATAGTTGCTAGCCTGCAATCCAGTACATTTTAAATATTATTTGAGTAGTAAGAACCATGAGTTCACTTTATTTCTCCTTTTAAATATTTCACTGGCATGGCCATTTTATGAGGTAATTTAAAATAATTTTTGTCTAAGAGAACAGAGGAAAACTAAATAGTAAATTATTAAACATTTCCGTGTTTGTGTACTCAAGGTAAGTCCTGAGCGAAAGAAGGCAGCTCAGAACCAATTAGATGAATGAATGAATGAAGATTAAGTCTTTAGTAAACCGTCCGAAATTCGGTTAGAACAGGTCCTCATCACCTAACATAAAGGAGGAAATTATATTTTCTTTTTGAAAAAGAGCAAAAAATGTTTCCTCTCTCCTCCCTCTTGGGTGCTTCAGAACCTTCCCGGCTGTGCCCGTCTTAAACCTGTTTAAGAGAAAACTGATGAGCAGAGAAGAGTTAATACCTGGACCCTCAGCGTACGTTTCCAGCCTGGAAAGTGAGGACTGTCATAAGCTAATCGCACACCAGGGCAAACCCTTTGTTAGCCTTAGTGTGTAAACTGCAGCAGAAGTAGTTTATTGCTGCATCTGTGGGACGGCTCGGTAGCCTGAGGAAAAGAAGATGAAAGTCATTACTTAGAGTTAAGCTATTTGACTAAGATCTGCAGTAACTGAACACTGGGAATTTGTAGGGACAGGACTAACCTATCTTCAAGTTAAATATGACTTTCACTTATGGTATCTTTAATTTCTTGAGTACTCAAGGCCACAAATGGAAGGGCCGTGCTACCCAGCCTTCACTTAAACATTTTACAGTTGAGTGTTTTTCTGAAAACTTGCTATTTTCTACCATGGAATTTTTCTGATGAACATTTCAAAAATTATAAAATGCTCAAAAGACAAAATAATTTTTAAATCTTTCTTTTAAACTAGTGTTCAGAATCAGGTGGATGAAGTTATTGATGTCATGCAAGAAAATATTACAAAGGTAATTGAAAGAGGGGAGAGACTAGATGAACTACAGGACAAATCAGGTACAGATACTTCATATATTTCTTGATATTATTAATCTGTGTTGTGATAGTTTATTTCTCCTTCCATTTCTCTAGCCAGAGTTTAGGAATCGTGCTTTAGGAAAATGATACTTGGTTCTTAAGTTTGTGATTTTAGTATTTTAACTTTAGCTCCCTTTACTTGAATCACCTTATTGCATTAATTGTTGGGTTGAGAATGGAAAATTTTAAAATTTATTGTTGAACAGTTAGAGTAGAAATTTTTTTTTTTTGCCTTATTATGTTCATGAGCACTGTATTTCTTATGATCTCAAGAAGGAAAAGTCTGATCACTTCTTCTCAACACTTTTGTCAGACTTAATCTGATATTTTTATCTTGGGCTTTTGCTGATGACTTAGTAACATTTCTTTACTGACAAATGTTAGTCTCCGTACTTTTAATGTTACTGGCACATGTTTGCTTCTCAAATATTGTTTCAGTGATGAAGGACTAAATACCTCACTCCTCCTTGAAAGGCTTACCGAACCACAAAACTTATTTAACCACTTTTAAAATTCATTGTTTTACTTCAGGCTGTTTCACAGTTTATTTATCCTGTTAAATTGTCCTGGTAAATGGGTTGTTCAGATCTTTTTCGCTATGAGACAGGTTTGTAGTGGGCATGCTTGCACATGTCTCCTTGTATGCGTGTATGAAAGTTTTCTCTAGGGTATGTAACTAGTAATACATGGCTGTTTGTTTATTTATTTTTAAAGATTTTATTTGTTTATTTATTTGTCAGAGAGAGCGAGCGAGCTAGCGTACAAGCAGGCAGAGAGGCAGGCAGAGAGAAGCAGGCTCCCCACCAAGCAAGGAGTCCGATGCGGTACTCATCCCAGGACCCTGGGATCATGACCTGAGCCGAAGGCAGCGGCTTAACCCACTGAGCCACCCAGGCTCCCCTAAATTGCTGTTTAGTAGGGGACAGATATTTTCAGCCTCACTAGATACTGTCAGATTATTCGAAGTCCTCAGATCTCTGCCGGCTTTTATCCTTACTTGCTGTATGTGAGAGTTTCTACTGTTCCACATCCTCAATACAACTGATACTGTCCCAGCAAAAATAAATAAATTTCATTATTTTACTTCAAAATCAGTCACTTTTTATATCTTCTAAGAATCTGACCTTTTCTACATGCCAATTTTTTTCATAGGTGTGTCAAGTATTTTAAGTTTTAAAGAGTATTTTCTTACCAGAATTCAAAAGTTTATGTGAAAGCATGGAGACCCTGGGAAAAATAACCTACAGTCATTTTTTGCCTCCATGCCCCACGCCCCAGTACAGATGCCAGAGTCTGTGGGTGGAGGAAAGGGAGGATGTTGTTTTCATGCTTAGAAGGGACTACATTTGCAGGAGTAGAAATTAATATTTTCTTGTCTTTGTGTGACTAGATAAACGAATCCTGTTATGTCGTTTAATCCTTCTCTCCATCCTCTATGTGATATAGAAAGCTTATCGGATAACGCAACTGCGTTTAGCAACAGATCCAAACAACTTCGAAGGCAAATGTGGTGGCGTGGATGCAAAGTAAGTCAGAACACTGGGTAAGTTGCCCAGCGTCTCAGGGGCTCTTCAAAGGCCAGAGGGCCTCTGGATCTGAAGCTCTGTGAGGACGGGGACTACCATTGCCTTGTTTATAATAGCTGCCGAACTTGGGGCATGCTGGGACTCAGCAAATATTTGTTGAATTAATAGTTTTGGGCACACGAATAACTAAAAGAATCAAGCAGTCCCACCTTTTTAAATAATTTAGCTACTTATACTCTTACTACTTTGTAAGAAATACAAATTTTTCATGTTATTATTAGTACCTTTTTGGAGCAACTTAAAGTGTTACAGAGATATTAAAAAGATGTAATGGAAGCTAGAGAAAAATAGTTTTCTGTTGGAAGGGAAAAAAATAAAACCAGTTTATATGTCAGAATCCATTATGACAAATGAAGCTTTAAGAAAGTTTCACTGTCCTTTATTATTCCGGAGAAATAAGAGAAATGTTTAACTAGGAAATACATGAGAATCAATATATACATTAATACATTTTTGCAAAAACATTTTATAGAAATGAATTTGCCTCTTAAATACGTCTAAGCATTAAACAGCAAATGTTTTGTCTATGGCCATACCACCCTGAATGCGTCTGATCTCGTCTGATCTCGGAAGCTAAGCAGGGTTGGGCCTGGTTAGTACTTGGATGGGAAACAGCAAATGTCTTAAGATTTTTATTGTGAATTTTGTGTCACGTGAGCAATTTTTTTCCTCCCAATTTTTGAGTTTGTTGAAAACCTTAGACATAAACTCATTGTTTTTAATCTCTCATTTTCAAGCTTAGTGATAACTTTATAAACTTGATATTGCCTTATGCTAAGGATTTCTTCCGAGAATTTCCTTGGATTTACTTGTTTTTGTTGACCTGTTGAATCAGCTTACTTTCAGAAGTAGAACAGAGGAAAGAATCCGGTTTCCTTGTTCCCCTTGTAGGAATTTTAATTTTGGCTTAAATTTTTATTCTTTAAAAAATAAATTTCCCCTAAGTTTTCCATTTTTATAGATGTTCTGTACTCTGTAGTCTGATTTAGAAGACCAAAGGGTCCAAGCCTCTCACTTCCTTTCCCCGTACACACATGTGACCCATTCATGTAGTCACAAAAAGATGACCATAATGTGCATTTTGCCTCGCTTTTCTTAGCCATATCTAAATCAGAGGAACAGTATGCTTTTTTTTTAAACTGTGTTTTTAAGGAGAAAAATTGAATTATATTTTTAAATTACATTTGAATTATATTTCTGAATAGTCCTTATATCACTGCCGTTTTCTGGATTGACTTAGAGGAGTTAGGAGAGGATAAGGACCGGGATATAAGGACAGAAATCAGGTCAGAGGCTGCCAATGGCTAAGAGTAGGGAGGTGGATACTGACTAGAACAGGTCATGAGGGAACTTTTTGGGAGTGATGGAAATGCCTTATGTTTGACTAATGGTGGTGTTTGAGGTCTATACATTTGTCAAAACCCACCAAAGTGAACTTTAAAAGCGTGGATTTTACTCTAGATAAGGTATATTTCAATAAACCTGACTTTTAAAGTAAGTGAACAAAATTATCCAATAGGTGAGGTGGGAGAATTTCAACATTGTTTTGTTATCATAATTAATAATTTTAATAGGCACCTGGTGTCCAAATTGCAAAGCTTCCATGTGTTCTCTCTTAGGCACTTTGTTCTTGTCATAAATGTGATGCCACTAAAATGTTACCAGTAGCTCTAGTTTAGAAGCATTAAAGCTGCTCCTAGTTGCTGTTTCTGATGCTCATGTGTTTATAGTAGTGGGTATCTTTTTTTTAATTAATGAACTGTCTTTAATCAATTGTGAAATGTTTGATAAAATCAGACTTGCATTTGAATTCATCAGGAAAACCAAACCAATTTATAGTTTATGCATTTTAGGATTAAATGAGGAATGTAACAATTTTACAGAGAGCTGTGAGCTGAAAATATTAAGCAGCTAAGTACTATCTTAAGGTTTCTCCTCTCAACTGTGAAACTGGCCAAGAGTGCTCTTAGGCAAGTTATTTATTAAATCAGGTTATTAAATGAGGATTATATCCTCAAAATGGAGACAAAAATGCCAAGAAAGAGAGTAAGGGGCACAAAAACTAATAGAATTCTCATATACTTTGAGACGAAGTGCTATTTAAAATGCCGCCTTATGTGGAGAGAATGAGTTACATTAGATGCCTGTGTTACTCCTCGTATCCTGACACTTGTGAACAGAGTTGCTAAAATTTCATACTTTTCTTGGCCTCATATTAGAAATAACCATGAGAAATCATAGACAGTGTTCAAGCCAATGAAAGCTTTGATTCTTACTGTTTACTGTGCAGTACAGCCTTGAATATAAAATCCAGGCAAAAACTCCTGAATCTGGGAACTCTGATTATTTATAAAAAGATGCAAATAAGTCAGCCAGTTCACATGAGAAGAAATTGGACAAGCTTTCAGGGGATAAGCCTATTCATTGATGAGTTAGTATAATAAAGAACAAATATTTTTGACTTTATTAACAAGTCAAACATTAATACCTATCTTAATTTCTTTTTGTGTCTTGTAGATAAAAGCCATCATGGCTTTGGTTGCTGTTATCCTTTTGCTAGTGATTATCAGTAAGTATTTACTATATTAGTAATTGGGGGCAGTATCATTTGTTTTAGAGTTCATTCTAATTTCTCTTATTTTCAGTTGACCTAGTTTGATTATGTCAGGACTGAGTAAAGACTTTTGACCCAGATCAGGACCTCTTAACCTACTAGGGTCTGTGGATCTCTGAAAATGTCCTTAAATTGTATGAAAAATTGTACCGTGAATATGGATATGCACATTTTTATGGAGAGAGTCTGTGTCTTTTACCGGATTCTCAGAGAATTTTGCCTACTCCCCTAGCACACACACCCACAAATACAGGGCTGAGCTCTTTGTTCTAGGCCAAAGGTGGCAACTGTTACATCCATCTTCTATTAACTTAAGGTATGGAAGTTTTTAATTTCATAATACTGTGTTTGGAGGACAAGTCCAAATAGAGTTTTTCTATATGAGGGTTTTTTGTTGTGTTGTTTTGGTTTGGTTTTAGATTTGAATTGATTTCAGTCATTAAAACTTGACTCTTGTCTTCTCTTTTTCCCCCATAATATTATTAAAGTTAGATCATTTTTATTACCTCCTTTTGCCTCTTCACCTGTGCTTATAGGGATTTTATAAAGATTAATATAAAGTGTCTCAAAATAACCATTTGAAAAACTCCATGTTGATACTTCTTTCTTTTTTAAAGATTTTATTTATTTGACAGAGAGAGCACAAGCAGGGGAAGCAGGAGAGGGAGAAGCAGGCTTCCTGCTGAGCAGGAAACCCAGTGTGGGGCTCCATCCCAGACTTCTGGGATCATGACCTGAGCCGAAGGCAGACACTTAACCGACTGAGCCTGAGACTCCTTTTAAACAGGAAGAGTTTGTTCGTGGATACTGTGTTTGTGGCTTCACCTAAAACACTGATGTGTAAGTCAGAAATCAGTCCTGGAGGTCCTTCCCCGATTGTTGACAGCTGTGTTCAGAGCAGTGAAAAACCAGCCTCCTGCAGTGTATGTTCCCAGCTGATGTCTAAGCAGGCCGTGCTCTGCCTTTCTGTTTTGGCTCTCATAAACATGTCTTTCTAAGTCTATTTAGTGCCCCATTTCTCACATTTTTGTGCATTTTATTGTATGAGTTCTCTGTTGAAAGTGGTCCCCAAGCTCGTGTTAAAGTGATGGCTAGCATTGCTAAGCTCAAGGCAGCAGCAATGGGCCTTCCAGAAAACACCCGTGTTCGATAAGCTTCATTTGGGCACAAGTTATAGTGCTGTTGGCCAGAAGTTCAATGTTCATGAATCAACATATATAAAGGTTATCTTTGAACAGAAACACAAGGTTATATATGGACTTGGTTGACAAAAATGTAACCAGAGGCTTGCAGGAATTTAACCCTGTATTTTCTGTAGGAACGGGGTTTATTATTCACTAATTGAGTATTTGTGGTGACTTTATAACTACTATACATACCTAGAATCAACCATATATTTATGATAGATAATTTGGAAAATGTGGAATAAAGCATAAAGAAAAATAAAATTCAGCTGTAATTCTACCATACAGAGATAGCCACTGTTAATATAAGTATCATGTATACATCAAGTTTTTTCCTATTAAGATATTCAGCATGTTTTTCAAAAACTAATATACTTTAATATTATTTAATAACCTGTGAAAATGTGTTTAAAATCTTTAACATTTTAAAAATATTGTAGCAACTGTATGCTATGGTAATACCATAATCTGTTTGATCAAAATGCCAATTTAGTGGCCCCTGGCTGGCTCAGCTGTAGAGCATGTGATTCTTGGTCTTGGGGCTGCAACCCATGTTGGGTGTGGAAATCATTTAAAATCTTTAAAGATAGGGATGCCTGGGTGGCTCAGTGGGTTAAGCCGCTGCCTTCGGCTCAGGTCATGATCTCAGGGTCCTGGGATGGAGTCCCACATCGGGCTCTCTGCTCAGCGGGGAGCCTGCTTCCCTCTCTCTCTCTGCCTGCCAACTAAATAAATAAAATCTTTAAAAAAAAAAAAATCTTTAAAGAAAAAAATGCTAATGTTAGACATTTAGTTTGTTTTATGATCTTTTTGCTTTTCATTCCCATTTGTCATCTTTCATCTCAGATAAAAGCTCCTTCCTGCGGCTCCTGGGTGGCTCAGTCAGTTAAGTGTCTGACTCCTGATTTCAGCTCAGGTCATGATCTCAGTTGTGAGATGGAGCCTTGCAGTGGGCTCCGAGCTCAGTGCTCAGCAGGGGGTCTGCTTGAGATTCTCCCTCTTCCCCTTCCTGCCTGCCTGCCCCATGTACACACATTCTCTCTCTCAAACGAATAAATAAAAAGCTCCTTCCTCATTACCTATTTCCAAAAGTAGACTGCTACATTTAGGAAGACTGTTTTTAACGTACCATCTGAATCTGATTTTGATGTGTTCCTTTTTCACTTTTTTCTCTTGCAGTTCTTACAGTCTTGAAATACCGTGCTTGATTTGGTGACAAAGATCTTCATTACACAAAATCTGGGACAATAATAAAAGATTGCTGCATAATTTAAATGAAACTTATGTATATAACTTTCAAAACTTCTTTTTCAAGAAACTAAGAGGCAAGTATCACTTCAAATTGGAGCATTGAGAATGTCCAGTTTTCTTCTTCCCTGCGAGCAAAATGTGTTTTTAAAAATTATGTTTAAGGCAGAGATAACCAGCCTCTCTTTTGCCATATTCCAAGGATCTAATTTGAAACTAGATACTTGCCAGTTCATTATTTGTACATGGAATTAAACAGTGATCATAATATTTCATACTGTTACTATAAGGACTTGCATTATTGCATTGACATGGGGTCAGACTGGGAGTCCAGAAGCCTATGTAGAGTACTAAAACATGCATAGCCATTCCATCAATATTTGCAAGATTCTTCTCACATTATGATTGCTTTGCAAGCAATTTCCACATGTTTATGGGTGTAACAAAAGCTAAATGTAAATGTTGCTGCCTTCAGCTATAACTAAAACATTCCAGTAAACCTATTTTTGACTGTAAAAGGGAATGTGTAGTAATTTTTTGGCATATGGATTATGGAAATGGAAAACTTAAATACAAAAAGCGTAGTATGGCACCATAAAACTGGAGATAAAATTATTGGAGAACATCATTGGAGTGTTTGAAAGTGAACAGCATGGTCCGGTCTGTTTCCAGTTAGCCTCCAATAAGGAGGAACCACACCTAATGTGAGTAAATGAAATCCACAGGTAACTTATTCTCTAATCTTATTTTGATAGCTTCCCTCTTTAACTTCAACTAGTCCCTCTGCCAGAAGTGCTCAAAGTAGCAAAATCATCTGCTTAGAATTTGTTACTTTTGCATTTCCTAATCATCCCCCAAGAGATGCATGTTGTATAGTCAGATGTCAAATTAGCCAATAGTGATGCGTCTAGAAAGTCAGGAGGTAATCATCATCAGTAACCAAATAGCTAGAGTCACCATTAATTTAAATTTGTTTTTACAGCAATAAAATGTAATGTTAACGTTAAAATGTGCCAACCTCCTTGTGTTGTTTAAACAAGTCAAAGTGAAAAGACATAGTCCTCAAATGTGTTCGAGGAGGAGGCTTTATAATAAAATTGGAGGTCCTGCAGGAACTTTTGCACATAGATATGGTGACTATATATGCGTATGTAACTAAATTTGAAATGCGGTTAATAGAAGACACAGTATTGAAATGGGAAAGACAAATGATCCTGTATAGGTTTATTTCTTTGGTCATTTTAATTCAGAATGTATGAAACATAGAATCTGTTTTTGTTTTTTTAAAAATTCTACAGGAATTTTTAAGTACTAAGTACTACAGGAATTTTTTTTTTCCATGCTTGCCACTTTTATTCAAAATTGTACTGGAGTTTTTAGCCAAAAGAATTAAGCAAGAGACAGAAATAAAAGCTATCCATAATGGAAAATAAATAACAAGCAAAGAATGTAGAAAACCTTAAAGAGTCCACAAATAAGTGCTATAGCTATGAAGAGTCCAGCAAATTTGTGTGCTAGAAGGTCAATTTTTAAGTACTAAGAGGCAAAAATGTTCTGTTTAAATGGAAAGAAATATGAAGGGAAAAAGCACATCAGTAGCTACTCAAGACATCTACAGGTTACGCTAAGTTTGATAGTCTGATACACTTTGAAGAAGATAAATGTTTTACATCCCAGGGGGTGTGGTCACTGGTCTCTCTACTCTTCATAAATATCAATGTAAATAACGAAAGAAATATTAAATCCTTTGACTAAATAGGATGCCCAGGAAAATGAGCATTTTTAGAATCTTAGTACCTAATACAGTTCAGGAATGGAAATATTTTAACGGGATGGACAGAATCAGTCCTAACCTATGTATGTATATCTTTTATTCGGGATTGGCACTAGACTTATCAGTGGCTAATTTTCCATTAGTTAGGGGAGAAATCTGGTTTTTCCATGATAGCAGTGAAGAAGATTATTTCTCAAAAAGAATCCATGTTTCCAATGTTTCTTTTAATAAAGTATTAAAATTATTTGTTTTAACCATAAAAAATTACAATACCATATATATGTTATTTTCCTTGTATTTAAATATGTGACTGCCAGAAATACTGGTGGCAAGCATGTCACTCTGTGTTCTAGTGGTGGCTTGGTACACAGTTTACCCTTTTGTGTTTCTTGGTCTTCACGAGCCCTGACATTCTTAAAACGGATGGCATGCTTATGACTTTACCATGGTAATCTTAGAGACACGAGCTTCTTACAATCAAAAAATGTTCAAATTGATGTCAGGCCTACCTACCTTCCTTCCCTTAATCATTCTTTTTCTCATTCAGCTCAGATCATCCTGCACTTGAAAAATGAAGTTTTACCACTATCAAAACTATCATTATTTAACAGCAACGAAGATCAACAGAAAAATTCAAGTAGCTTTGTAAATACTAGTTGGTATCCAGTGAAAGCAGGTCACTATTTTTATAATGCTTGAAACATACCCTTATGATTTGTGTTTAATTACTGAAGCCTATGCCCTGTAGTAGTTTCATGATTATAAAACTGACTGACTGACTCCTTCTGACTAGAACCCAGTGTCACTAGTGGTCTTTTGGCTTCTCCATCCTGATAAAGCTCACTGAAAATTGCACTCCGGTTTTATGAACTTGGGGGTTTCTTGATTCAAAGAAAGCTCAGTATTGAAAATGGAACATCTAAAATGGAGGAGGACTAATTAGTTCACAGCAGAGAGAGAAATACACGGGTTAATGCCCTGCAGATCACTTACCATCCGAGCGCTCCGCGTTAGAAGAGAACGTCCGGCACTTCTACAGCAAAATTAGACGTCGCTCCATTCTGTGTAGCAAGAATAAAAAGAAATTGAAATCTCCCATGGTCAATCCAGTCTTCAACATGCTTGCTGCCCTGTGTGCTCTGTCGCCCACACCTACTCCTGTCTACACCTGTGTGTCTGTACACGGACGAGAACACATGCAAGATACTGTGTGTTCATGCTAGGGGGACGGGATGCTGCTACGGAAGGTCCTTAATTGTAGCGAGTCTTACCAAGTCCAGGATAGCTAACTGTTCTGTTTCATGAGTCTGACCTTGTGTTTTCACAATGGGAATGTGACTGAAGTCAATTTTATCTTTCCGAGTGTGGAGTAAGGGCATGCATCAGTCCGAAGGCATTTCTACATTTGTTTGAGAATGCGTGGTAGTGCTTACATGTGTGCAGGAAATTTTCACAGAGCATTGTAAAGGTGCTGAGTCCAAAGGAGCCGAGAGTTGCCCTTCTCAGTCCACCCCCTGCTCTGTCCATGATGTAGACAAACAGAACCATGGGTCAGAAGGACGTGGGACTCGGGCTGTCTTTGTAAGTTTGATTTGGTCTTACTCTTTTTCTGAAAATCAAGTAGAAATAAGGGAAGGGGACACAAACTTTTAATCTGGCTCCTGTTTTATAAAACTGCTTGGGCAGCACAGGGTTGGGGGGGGCACGTGGGGGTGGAAAAACTGCTTGGAACAGGTCAGTAGGAATTGAAAGGAAAGCATGACTAACCTAGTTAGAGTGGGTAAGTGTAAGCTTGTGAAGGCACAGATGATACCATATTTGTGTGTCTCCACAGCACCCAGCATAATGCTGTGGACCCGGTACTTTCTAGATAAGTACCTAGGAAACCACAAAGACACCAGTGTGCTAGTATGTGAGAGTCCGCTTCCAAGTCCTGCCTGCAGAGGTAAGCACATGATAGTGGCCTTTGGACTTTGCCAGGTGATAGTAGGGCTCTTTAACAATAAGTGGGTATAGAGAAATCCTGATTTTATAGTATTCCATCAGGTTCTTTTCATTTGAGGAAGTCTCAATGATTTGATTTCAAGGCTAAAAAGCACATTGCATATTTCAGAGATTTTAGTAAAATGTTAAAAAAGTATAAGAAAATTCAACCACTTTTTTTTATGCTTTGGGTATATGTTTTTTGAAATTCCATGCTCTTCTATTTAATCTTTTGAAAAGTGCCTTTGCTGTTATAAGATGTATGGTGGAGATGAGCAAATGCGATGGTCCTGTGCCCTGGTCTCCAGCTTCTCCACTCTTCATAACCACCCCTACCAGTGTTGCAAAGTTTAGAACCTTGTGTTCGTGTCAGCTATGTGTCTGTAGCCCCTCCATACTAAACAGTAAAATAAACTTTCATAGAAAACAAAATTAAGCACTTTGGCTTATTCAATATGTTACTTGTTGTCTTACCTTCAAAGCGTAGCTCACAACATCTGGCTGATTGCGCTGATTTAACCCATCCCAGCTTTCCAACAGAGTACATGGCGGGGGGAAGAAGAGAGATAAAATACTGTCACCAAAAACCATGACCATTGCACAGCCTTTTGATGGAATCAAGGTGGAATTTCCCTGTAAAATCATTGAGTCTCAACTGTGGAAAAACTGGTGGGATACTATGGCTTTCCCTCAGTCATGTCTGCCTGAAGAGAGGAAGGAAGACACATTCTCTTAGATGTCCCAGTGAGAAAATCTGGTGGAGCCCTTGGCTGCTGGGCGCTGCCCTTGGAGACACCCAGAGTGATGGTCATGGCATCAACCTCCCTCCACCTACCTACACACTAAATTTAATCTTAATACCCCATGAAGGTATGGCCAGGAGAGGATATTGGGGATAGACTGTGCCCTGAGATGTAGAGTCTCCACAAGTCAAGTGCTGTAGCTAGGAATGGACATGGGAAGCACCATGGCAACTGCGTTCTGAAAACAACAGTGTTGAATATAATCCAGTCATTTGGTGCTTGAGAGAACCAGTGAGGATGGTCCCTGAGTCCCCCAGAGTCGCACTTGGTGAATGCCTACTCAACACTAGGAACTACTGTCTGGCGTGTGAGCATCAATCTGCTTTTCGGCTGCAGGCATAGGAAGGGTTCTAACTAGTCCCCACTGAGCAGGGCCAAGGGCCGAGTACTTACTCTACATCTTGAGTAATGACACCCTCTCCTCCGAGGAATCTTCTAGGATGACACAAGTGGGGCCTGTGTACCAAGGGAAAGAGACTGCCCTCCTGGATCATCCCCAGCGGCATGCAATTACACTGTTTCTTCCTTCCTGATAACTCAACCAGCTCTTCTCCCCACTCAGACCTCAGCTTCCACATCATCTCTGCAATGGTCTTCGGAAGACATTGTCTATCTCTGCTGTTTCAGGTTCTTTCTCACCCATTCCCTTAAACAGGTCAGCTGAGCCTTTGCTCATACGCTGCATCAAACTTACTCTTGTCAGAGTGGCCATGACCTCTGCATTGTGAGATCCAGGAGTCCACTCTCAGCCCTCCTCGTCCCACCACAGCAACCTTTGATGTGATTAATGGTGCTCTTCTCCTAATACAGCTTCCTGGGCTCCATGTCTTCCTGCTTCCCTTGTTGCTCTTCTTCTCCCCAAGTCTTAACCATGCACTATTCCAGGAGGCCGCTCTGGGTCCACTCTCCACACGCACCGCACTCCCTGGAAACCTTACCTCATCTTAGACTTCAAAATGGCATTTATGTGCTGACACCCCAAACGTATGTCTCCCATTTGACTTCTGAATTTAGACTTCTCTAATACTCTATTTGACATCTTTTTTTTTTTTTTTAAAGATTTTATTTGACAGAGACAGCAAGAGAGCACAACCAGAGACAGCAAAAGAGAGCATAAGAGGGAGCAGCAGAGGGAGAGGGAGAGGGAGAAGAAGGGTCTCAACTGAACAGGAAGCCCAATGCGGGGCTCGATCCCAAGACCTTGGGATCACCACCTGAGCGGAAGACAGATGCTTAACAACTGAACCACTGAGGCACCCCTCTATTTGACATCTTCATGATTACTCATTTCAGATTTAACAAGTGCAAATCAAAATTCCAGTCTGCTCCCCCAGACCCACCCACAAGCATTCATTCCTTCCCATCTTAGTTGATGACAACTGAACCCTTCCACTTGCCTATGCCAAAAACCATAGAGTCACTTGGACTCCATTTCTCTCACAACCCACATCGAATTAGTCAGGAAATCCTTCTGGGTCTACCTTCAAACTCAGCAGGGAGTCTGCTTGGGATTCTCTTTCCCTCCGGCCCTCCTGCTCATTTGCTCTCCGTAAAATAAATATAAATAAATCTTAAAAAGTATATTTATATATAGCAAGACTGGCCAGTTCTCATGCGTCTGCTGTGACCACCTGGTCCTTAGCTTAAAGCCTCTCTCATACCGCCACTGCTTTGCAACTGGTTTCCACGCTCCATTGCCCCTCCCCATAGCTTGTTCTCAACAGAATGTGGACAGGATTCTTTCAAAGTGTCATCAGACCATGTCTTTGCTCAAAACTCTCCAATGACTTTCCATCTCCTTCAGAATAAAAGCCAAAATCCTTTTGGGAGCCTACAAGTTCTCTCACAATTTATCCCAAGTTCCTTTCTGAGCTCTTCGTCTGTCCCCTTATTCCCTTTGCTGCAGCCTCACCAGACTCCACCATTCCTTAAACACACCAAGCATGGTCCTGCCGCAGGGTCTTGTGCCTGCCATGTCCCTGCCTGAATTGTACCCCCTCAGACAGCTGCGTGGCTGATTCCCAGGTTCCAAGTCCTTGCTCGCTCCAACATCTCAGTGAAGTCTCCTTGAGTCACCATCCAATCCCCCTCTGTTCCTCCGGAACAATTAACCCTTCTAACACTCCATAGTTTATGGTCTTCCTCAATCTTTCCAAACATAAGCTTCGTGAGGAGAGACGTTTTGGTCTCGGCTGTTCTCCAGTTGATCCCACACGACTCACTAGGACAGCACGCATCACACGGAGTGTTCACATAGTTGTTGAATAGATGAGTCGATAACCCCGGAGAAGCAGAAAAAGACCGTGATTTTGGAAACGGTGTACTACAGGAAGTAAGTGAACATGTAGAGTAATGCAGCACCCATGAGAAGATGGAAGATAGGACCTCCGTGTAATTCAGGAAGTGAAAAGAGGGGACGGGGGAGAGGAAGGAACAATTAGAGGAGTTGTAAAGAGATCAGCCCGAACGGGAGTACATTACCAGAAGTAAGAGTTGCCAAGAAACAACTGGCAACTCAGACACTAAGTGCTTTACTGAAGCAGTAAGTAGAATTAATGGAAGAAAAGCAGAGAGATGGGGGAGAGACTCAAGAAGTCAGCACAAACTGAAATGATGTTCCTCGACCACATCGAAGGTTTGTAACCACCTTCCCATCTTATTCTTCTGTCAGTGTTTGTGTATGTTTTTGGTTTTGTACTATACAAATATTATTCTTGGGGTTCATTTTGGCTGGGTTTTTTTTTTCCTTGTCTTTTACTTTTGTCAGTCTTTTTGTTTGTTCGTTTTTGTCTATGTACCTTATAAATCTTACTTTTGTGGCTCATCTGGCTGCGTTTTCTCTTTTTTTTCTTTTTCTCTTTTATTTCTTTTTGGTGGTGACTTATGATTGCTCTGAAACTTTTCAGGGTGCACCTTGCCTGGATCATGGTTGATACATTCAGCTACACAGCCCCTCAACCACCTCTCACCAAAATGACTAGGAGGTGGAACACCCAACAGAGGAAAAATTCAGAGACTGTGCCCTCTGCCACAGAACTATTGGGTATGGACATAAAGAGTATGTTGGGAAGGGAATTCAAGGTAACAATTATCCAGGCAATGGTTAGGTTGGAGAAGACCATTAGTGGCACCATAGAAACTCTAAGGGCAGAGGTGAGGGCTGATCTGGCAGAAGTTAAAAATGCTATTAATGAGATCCAATCTATTCTAAATACTCTAACAGCTAGGGTAACCAAGGCAGAAGATTGAATTAGTGATCTAGAAGACAAACGGATAGAAAAGAAGGATCAAGAGGAGGCCTGGAACAAACAGCTTAGAAGCTATGAAAACAGAATTAGGGAAGTAACTGACACCATGAAACATTCCAATGTCAGATTTATGGAGATCCCTGAGGGGGTGGAGAAAGAAGATCAGAAGAGATAGTTGAACAAATTCTGGATGAATACTTCCCCAATATGGGGACTGGAACAAGTGTTCATGTCCTAGAGGCAAAAAGGACACCCCCAAGATCAATGAATCTAGAAAGACCTCCAGGCACTTAATTGTGAAAGTCATGAATCATAATTTTAGACAAAAGGTCTTAAGGGCAGCTAGGGGGAAGAGATTCCTTACATACAGAGGGAGGGTCATCAAAATAATGTCATACCTGTCCACAGAAATCTGGAAACCCTGAAAGGGCTGGCAAAACATATTCAGGGCACTAAATGAGAAGAACATGCAGCCAAGAATACTTTATCCAGCATGGATGACATTCAGAATGGATAGAAAGATAAAGAGCTTCCAAGACCGGCAAGGTTTAAATGGGTATGTAACCACCAAGCCAGCACTACAAGAAATATTAAAGGGGCAGGGGGGAGGTTCTATAAAAGAAGAAAGAACCCAAGAGTGACATAGAACAGAAATTTACAGGGGCACCTGGGTGGTTCATTGGGTTAAGCCTCTGCCTTCAGCTCAGGTCATGGTCTCAGGGTCCTGGGATCAAGCCCTGCATTGAGCGCTCTGTTCAGTGGGGAGCCTGCTTCCTCCCCCCTTTCTCTCTCTCTCTCTGCCTGCCTCTCTGCCTACTTGTGATCTCTGTCAAATAAATAAATGAAATCTTTAAAACAAAACAAAATAAAACAAAACCTCCCAAAAAACAAGAGCCCTGGACTTGTTGGATTCCCTGGGGAATTCTACCAAACATTCAAAGAAGAAATAATAACTATTCTCCTGAAGCTGTTTCAAAAAATAGAAACAGACGGAAAACTTCCAGACTCTTTACAAAGCTAGCACTACCCTGATCCCCAAACCCGGCAAAGACCCCATCAAAAAGGAGAATTTCAGACCAATATCCCTGATGAATATGGATGCCAAGATCCTAGTTAATAGGATCCAACAGTACATTAAAAAGATTATCCACCATGACCAGGTGGGAATTATCCCTGGGATGTAGTGGTGGGTCAACATTTGCAAATCAATCAATGTGATAAAACAAATCATCAGGAGAGAAGAACCACATGGTCCATTCAATTGATTCAGAAAAATCATCTGACAAGATATAGGATCCATTCCTTGTTAAAATGATTCAAAGTATAGGTTAGAGGGAACATGCCTCAACTTCATAAAATCTATCTATGAAAAACCCACAGTGAATATCATCCTCAGTGGGGAAAACCTGACAGCCTTCCCTATGAGATCAGGCATGCGACAAGGATGCCCACTCTCACCACTCTTGTTCAACGTAGTACTAGAAGTCAGAAGTCAAACTCTCTTTCTTTGCAGATGACATGATACTTTATATGGAAAACCCAAAAGACTCCACCCCCAAACTACTAGAACTCATACAGCAATTCAGTAATGTGGCAGGATACAAAATCAATGCACAGAAATCAGTTGATTTCTTATACATTAACAATGAAAATAAATGAGAGAATCGATTCCATTTACTATAGTGCCAAGAACCATAAGATACCTGTGAATAAATGTAACCAAAGAGATAAAGGGTCTGTACTTGAGGAACTACAGAATACTCATGAAAGAAATTGAAGAAGGCACAAAAAGATGGAAGATCATTCCATGTTCATGGATCAGAAGAATAAACATTGTTAAAATGTCTATACTTCCTAGAGCAATCTATACTTTCAGTGCCATTCCAATCAAAATTCCACCGGCATTTTTCGAAGAGCTGGAACAAACAATCCTAAAATTTGTATGGAACCAGAAGAGACCCCGAATTGCTAAGGGAATGCTGAAAACAAAACAAAACAAAACAAAACAAAACAAAGCAGGGGGCATTACATTGCCTGATTTCAAGCTTTACTACAAAGCTGTGATCACCAAGACAGCATGGTACTGCCATAAAAACAAACAGACCAGTGGAACAGAGTAGAGAGCCCACATATGGACCCTCAACTCTATGGTCAAATAATCTTCGACAAAGCAGAAAAAAATATGCAATGGAAAAAAGTCTCTTCAACAAATGGTGCAGGGGAAAATGGACAGCTATGTGTAGAAGAATGAAACTTGACCGTTTTATTCATCATACACAAAAATAAACTCGAAATGGATAAAAGACCTCAACATGAGGCAGGAATCTATCAAAATCCTGGAGGAGAACACAGGCACTAAGCTCTTTGACATCAGCCACAGCAACTACTTTCAAGATAGGTCTCCGAAGGCAAGAAAACAAAAGCAAAAATGAACTTTTGGGACTTCATCAAGATCAAAAGCTTCTGCACAACAAGGAAAAGAGTTAACAAAACAAAGAGGCAACCCACAGAATGGGCAAAGTCATTTGCAAATGACAATACAGACAAAGGGCTGATATCCAAGATCTATAAAGAACTCCTCAAACTCAACACACACAGAACAGATAATCACATCAGAAAAAAGGGCAGAAGACATGAACAGACACTTCTCCAAAGAAAACTACAAATGGCTAACAGACACATGAAAAAATGTTCATCATTAGTCATCAGAGAGATTCAAATCAAAACCACGTTGAGATACCATCTTGCACCAGTTCAAATGGCCAAAATTAACAGGACAGGAAACAACAAGTGTTGGAGAGGATGTGAAGAAAGGGGAACCCTCTTCCACTGTTGGTGGGAATGCATGTTGGTGCAGCCACTTTGGGAAACAGTGTGGAGATTCCTTAAGAAATTAAAAATAGAGCTTCCCTATGACCCTGCAATTGCACTACTGGGTATTTACCCCAAAGATACAGATGTAGTGAAAAGAAGGGCCATCTGTACCCCAATGTTCCTAGCAGCAATGGCCACAGTCACAAAACTGTGGCAAGAACTAAGATGCCCTTCAACAGATGAATGGATAAAGAAGATATGGCATATATATACAATGGAATATTATGCCTCCACCAGAAGGAGTAATATCCAACTTTTGTATCAACATGGATGAGACTAGAGGAAATATGCTGAGTGAAATAAGTCAAGCAGAGAGAGTCAATTATCATATGGTTTCACTTACTTGTGGAGCATAAGGAATAACGCGGAGGACATTGGGAGATGGAGAGAAGGGAATTGGGGAAAATTGGAGGGGGAGACAAACCATGAGAAACTGAGGACTCTGAGAAACGAACTGAAGGATTTGGAGGGGAGAGGGTGGGGGTTGGTGAGCCTGGTAGTGGGTATTAAGGAGGACATGGATTGGATTGAGCACTGGGTGTAGTGCATAAACAATTCTGGAATAATGAAAAGAAAATAAAATTTTTTAAAAAAAGAGGGAATTTAATACCTAGAAAGTTATCACTGATGCATGAAAACCACACACACACACACACACACTTAAAAACACGAGGCCCCAGAAAATATAACATCCTTGTCTTTTTTGAAAAATCATTACTGGAAAACTTACGAGGAGGAAGAGCAACACAGCAGAGGAGTAGGAGACCTAAATTTCACTGGGACCCAGGAATTCAGATAGATAGTTAATCAAACTATTCTGAACACCTAAACTCGACAGGAGATTGAGGGAAAGAACAGCAGCAGTTCTAGGAATAGACAAACAACTACTTTCTCGAAGGTAGGATGTGCAGAGAAGTGAATCTGAGGTGATAATGGGAAGAGAGACCATGAGGGGAGGGACCAGCTCCCAGCAAGTGTTAGAGCAGCTGAGGATCAAATTGGAACTTGTAGAAGTCTGCTTCACTGAGGGACATTGCTTAGTGGGGCTTAGTGGGGGTGGAGCCCTCGTGGGAACAGTGTGGTCTCAGGACCCTCAGGGTCACAGGAAGACCCGGCATGTCTGAGTGTGGCAGAGCTCCCAGGTATCAGAGCAGGGAGGCCGGCTGCAGAGATGGAGCTGAGGAGAGGGCTCTTGACTCAGGGTTGCTATAAACCATGATCCAAGGCACAGTCAGGCCACAACTCTTTGAGCAGGGACCTCACAACTGGTAGCTCCTCCTTTCTCCTCCCAGAGGAGTGGCACAGGAGTAAGCTGCAGGAATCTGCTGAGTTTGGAGACTCCAGAAAGGGCCATGCGCCACAGATAGAAATGCTTGGTCACAGGCAGGGGGAGCTCATAGTGGGGCCAAAGACCAGGGAGAGGAGAGGGATTGAAGGCTTTTCTCCGAGGTCGCACTGAGGAGTGGGGCCCTGAGCTCTTGGCTCCTCCAATCAGAGATTGGGCACCTGCCATCTTCATTCCTGTCCTCCAAAGCAGTACGGAAAGTGCTCAGGGAACAAAAGCTTGGAGTGCGAACCAAGCAGATCACTTAGCCTGGCCCCTAGCAAGGGTGGTGCAATTCTGGCTTGGGCAAAGACATTTGAGAATCAGGGCAACAAGCTCCTCCTGCAGAAGATCAGTAAGAACATCCAGCCAAGACCAAGTACACCCATCAAGGAGAACTGCAAAACACCAGAGCTAGAGGAATGGAACACATAGAATTCATGGCTTTTCCCCCTATGATTCTTTAGTCTTTCAAAACTAGATTTTACAAATTCTATTTTTTTCTTATTCTGTTTTAAAAAAAATTTTCCTCCTTATTGAAAACTTAACTATTTTATCAATACACTTTAAAAATTTTTTTTCAATTCTCATTGTTATAGTCAGAATCTATCTCTTAATTGTATTTCACCTTATTTTCTGTATACATACAAGTTTTTCTTCCTTTAAAATTTTGGGATACAGTTTCTTCTAACAGATCAAAATATACCCTAAATTTAGCATACAGCTTTGTTCTAGTCTCCAGCCTGATCACATTCTCTCCCCACCCCTTTTCTCAACCAATTTATCTTATCAATTCCTTTTTTAGATTCTTTAGTTTTCATATTTACAATCATATTCCATCTCTTCATCATCTTTACCCTTATTTTTGTATATATAGGTTTTTCTTCCTTTAAAATTTGGGGAGGCAGTTTCTTGTAACAGACCAAAATACAGCCAAAATCAAGGGTGTGGCTCTTAATATAAATATAAATATATTTTTTTCTTTCTCCTTTCTTCTCCCCCTGGTTTCAGGTCTCTTCTGATTTGGCTAATGTATAGTTTCCTGGGGTCATTCCCTCCCTTTTTATTTTGTTCTTTCATTCACCTATTCTTATCTGGATAAAATGACAAGGTGGAAAAACTCACCTCAAAAAAAAAAAAAAAAAAAAAGAACAAGAGGCAGTGCCAACTTCTGGGGACCTAATCAATATGGGCATTAGTAAGATTTCAGAATCAGAGTTCAGAATGACAATTATCAAGATGCCACCGGGGCTTGAAAAAAAGCATAGAAGATACTGGAGAATCCCCTTCTGGAGAAATAAAAGAATTAAAATCTAACTACATTGAAATAAAAAAAGCTATTAATGAGGTGCAATAAAAAATGGAGGCTCTTACCTCTAGGATAAATGAAGCAGAAGAGAGAATTAGTGATATAGAAGATCAAATGATGGAGAATAAAGAAGCTGAGAAAAAGAGAGATAAAGAACTACTGGATTACAAGGGGAGAATCCAAGAGACAAATACCATAAGGTGAAACAATATTAGAATAACTGGGATCCCAGAAGAGAGAGGGGGGCAGAAGGTATATTGGAGCAAATTATAGGTGAAAATTTCCCTAACTTGGGGAAGGGAAAAAGCATCAAAATTCAGGAGGCACAGAGAACTCCCCCTCAAAAATTAATAAAAATAAATCAACACCCCATCATCTAATAGTAAACTTAGAAGTCTCAGTGACAAAGAAAATCCTGAAAGCAGCCTGGGACAAGAGGTCTGTAACATATAACAGTAGAATATTAGATTGGCAGCAGACCTATCCACAGAGACCATCTGGGCAGGCCAAAGAGGACCAGAATGATATATTCAGAGCACTAAATGAGAAAAATATGCAGCCAAGAATACTATATCCAGCTAGGCGGTCATTGAAAATAGAAGGAAAGATAAAAAGCTTCCAGGACAAACAAAAGTAAATGATTTTGCAAACACCAAACCAGCCCTACAGGAAATATTGAAAGGGGTCCTCTAAGCAAAGAGAGAGCCTTAAAGTAACAGACCAGAAAGGAACAGACAATATACAGTAACAGTCACCTTATAGACAATACAATGGCACTAAATTCATATCTTTCAATAGTTACCCTGAATGTAAATGGGCTAAATACCCCACTCAAAAGACACAGAGTATCAGAATGGATTAAAAAAAAAAACAAGACCCATCAATATGCTGTCTGCAAGAAACTCATTTTAGACACCTCCAGATTTGATGTGAGGGGTTGGAAAACAATTTACCATGCTAATGGACATCAAAAGAAAGCTGGGATGGCAATCCTTATATTGGATAAATTAGATTTTAAGCCTGACTATAGTAAGAAATGAGGAAGGACATTTTATCATACTTAAAGGGTCTAACAAGAAGATCTAACAATTTTAAATATCGATGCCCTTAACATGGGATCAGCCAATTATATAAGCCAACTAATAACAAAATCAAAGACACATTGACAATAATACAAGAGTAGTAGGGGACTTAAACACCCCCCTCACTGAAATGGACAGATCATCTAAGCAAAGATCAACAAGGAAATAAAGGCTTTAAATGACACACTGGACCAAATGGACCTCACAGATCTATTCAGAACATTCCATCCCAAAGCAACAGAATACACATTCTTCTCTAGAGCACATAGAACATTCTCCAGAATAGATCACATCTTGGGTCACAAATCAGATCTCAACCAGTACCAAAAGATTGGGATCATTCCCTGTATATTTTCAGACCACAGGACTTTGAAAGTAGAACTCAACCACAAGAGGAAAGTTGGAAAGAACTCAGATACATGGAGGCTAAAGAACATCTTAAACGGGTCAACCAGGAATTTGAAGAATTAGAAAAATTCATGGAACAAATGAAAATGAGAACACAACTGTTCAAAATCTTTGGGATACACCAAAGCTGGTCCTGAGAGAAAAGGATATAGCAATATAAGTCTTTCTCAAGAAACAAGAACGGTCTCAAGTACACAACCTAATCCTACACCTAAAGGAGCTGGAGAAATAAAGAAAACCTAAACCCACCAGGAGATGAGAAATAAAGATCAGAGCAGAAATCAATGAAATAAAAACCAAAAGAACAGAAGAACAGTTCAACAAAACTAGGAGCTGGTTCTTTGAAAGAATTAACAAGATTGATAAACATCTGGCTAGGGGGTTATCAAAAAGAAAAGATAAAGGACCCAAATGAACAAAATTGTGAATGAAAGAGGAGAGATCACAACCCATACCCAAGAAATACAAACAATTATAAGAACATTATTATGAGCAACAATACACCAACAAATTTGACAATTTGGAAGAAATGGATGCATTCCTAGAGATGCATAAACTGCCAAAACTGAACCAGGAAGAAATAGAAAACCTGAACAGAACAGACCCATAACCAGTAAGGAGATTGAAGCAGTAATTAAAATCTCCCAACAAACAAGAGCCCAGGGCCAGATGGTTTCCCAGGAGAATTCTACCAAACATTTAAAGAAGAATTAAAACATACTCTCCTGAAACTGTTCCAAAGAAATAGAGATGGAAGGAAAACTTCCACACTCATTCTATGAGGCCAGCATCACCTTGATCCCAAAACCAGACAAAGTCCACATCAAAAGGAGGATTACTGACCAATATCCCTGATAAACATGGATGCAAATATTCTCACCAAAATACTAGCCGATAGGATCCAACAGTCTATTAAAAGGATTATTCACCACGACCAAGTGGGATTTATTCCTGGGCTACAAAGTTGGTTCAACATCCACAAAATCAATGGGATTACAATACATTAATAAAAGAACAAGAACCAAAGGATACTCTCAATAGATGCTGAAAAAGCATTTGACAAGGTACAGCATCCTTTCTTGATCAAAACTCTTCACAGTGTAGGGATAGAGGGTACATACCTCAATAGCATAAAAGCCATCTATGAAAAACCCACAGTGAATATCATTCTCAATGGGGAAAAACTGAGAGCTTTTCCCTTAAGGTTAGGAACATGGCAGGGATGTCCACCATCACCACTACTATTCAACATAGTACTAGAAGTCCTAGCTTCAGCAATCAGACAACAAAAAGAAATAAAAGGCATCTGAATCAGCAAAGAAGAAGTCAAACACTCACTCTTTGCAGATGATATGATACTTTATGTGGAAAACCCAAAAGACTCCACTCCAAAACTGCTAGAACTCATATAGGAATTCAGTAAAGTGTCAGGATATAAAAATCAATGCACCAAAATCAGTTGCATTTCTATACACCAATAACAAGACAGAAGAGAAATTAAGGAGTTTATCCCTCTTACAATTGCATCCAAAACCACAGGATACCTAGGAATAAATGTTACCAAAGAGGCAAAGGATCTGTACTCAGAAAGCTATAAAGTACTCATGAAAGAAACTGAGGAAGACACAAAGAAATGGAAAAATGTTCCATGCTCATGGATTGGAAGAACAAATATTGTGAAAATGTCTATGCTACCTAGAGCAATCTACACATTTAATGCAATCCTTATCAAAACACCTTCAACTTTTTTCAAATAAATAGAACAAATAATCCTAAAATTTATATGGAACCAGAAAAGACCCCAGATAGCCAGAGGAATGTTGAAAAAGAAAACAAAAGTTGGTGGCATCACAATTCCAGACTTCAAGTTCTATTACAAAGCTGTCATCATTAAGACAGTATGGTACTGGCACAAAAACAGACACATAGATCAACGGAACAGAATAGGGAGCCCAAAAATGGACCCTCAACTCTATGGTCAACTAATCTTCAACAAAGCAGGAAAGAATATCCTTTGGAAACAAGACAAATAGTGTTGGGATAACTGGACAGCCACATAACCAACGAAACAGTTCCATTTCCTTACACCACACACAAAAATGGACTCCAAAAGTATGAAAGAACTCAATGTGAAACAGGAATCCATCAAAATCCTTGAGAACATAGGCAGCAACATCTTTGACCTCAGCCACAGCAACTTTTTAAATTTATTTATTTATTTGAGAGAGAGAAAGAGAAAAAAAGAGCACAAGAGGGGAGAAGGTCAGAGGGAGAAGCAGACTCCCTGTGGAGCTGGGAGCCCAATGTAGGACTCCATCCTTGGAGTCCTGGATCATGACCTGAGCCAAAGGCAGTGTCTTAACCAACTGAGCGATCCAGGTGCCCCGTAGCAAATTCTTCCTAGAAACATGGCCAAAGGCAAGGGAAGCAAGGGCAAAAATGAACTATCAGGACTTCATCAAGATTAAAAGCTTTTGTACAGCAAAGGAAACAGTCAACAAAACCTAAAGACTACTGACAAAATGGGAAAAGATATTTGCAAATGACTTATCAGATAAAGGACTAGTATCCAAAATCTATAGAGAACTTATCAAACTCAACACCCAAAGAACAAAAAATCCAATCAAGGGCAGAAGACACAAGCAGACATTTCTGCAAAGAAGACATCCAAATGGCCAAAAGACACATGAAAAAGTGCTCAACATCTCTCTGCATCAGGGAAATACAAATCAAAACCACAATGAGATACCACCTCACGCCAGTCAGAATGGCTAAAATTAACCAGTCAGGAAACAACAGGTGTTGGTGAGGATGCGGAGAAAAGAGAACCCTCCTACACTGTTGGTGGGAACGCAAGTTGGTACAGTCACTCTGGAAAACAATATGGAGGTTCCTCAAAAAGTTGAAAATAGAGCTACCCTGCTACCCAGCAATCGCACTACTGGGTACTCTTTATAGCAGCAATGTCCACAATAGCCAAATGATGCAAGAGCCCGGTTGTCCATCAACAGATGAATGGACAGAATACTATGCAGCCATCAAAAACCCCTGAAATCTTGTCATTTGCAACGACATCGTTGGAGCTAGAGGGTATTATGCTAAGCGAAATAAGTCAATCAGAGAAAGATAATTATCATATGATCTCTCTGATATGAGGAATTTGAGAGGCAGGGCAGGGGTCCAAGTGCGGGGGAAGGGAGGGAAAAATGAAACAAGATGGGACCGGGCAAGAAGACAAATCACAGGAGACTCTTAATGTCAGGAAACAAATGGAAGGTTTCTGGGCAGTGGGGGTGGGAGGGTTGGGGTGGCTGGGTGATGGGCATTGGGGACTGTATGTGCTATGGTGAGTGCTGTGGATTATGTAAGACTGATGAATCCCAGACCCATACCCCTGAAGCAAATAATACATTAAATGTTAATTTAAAAAAAAAAAAAAAAAAAAAACAAAACAACCCTGCATGGTGAAGATAGCTAAGACAAATCAAAGTCGAGAGTTTAAAAAAAAAAAAAAAAATCCGATCGTTTCACTCTTCTACTTAAAACCCTTTGATGGACTCTCCATGTCCTCACAGTCACAACTAGATCTCTTACTTGGTCCCGTCAGTTGCTGCCAGGAGGGCATAGGAAGCAGAGGGCCAGGAAGTCCAGTGATACAGCCTGTAACAGTCACCATGTGGACGCAGGGTGGGAAGTGCCTCTGATGCCCGATGCCACTCCTTGGCTCCTGTGAATGTTGGCTGCTAAGGGCTCATAGTTTCCCCCTTCTCTGAAGGGCTGCCTTCAGCAGGGGGGTGGGGTAGGGGGGGGAACCTTCCTGGAGGTTGGATTCCACCCCTAAGGGTATCATAGAGCCAACAACTGACTGATATGGGGGTTCAAAAGGCTGATCCCAGCATGTCAAGGTGGAACAATCCCGTATGGTAACACGTTTCAGAGGCCACACACATCCACCCTTAGACAGTGAAGACCAGACTTTCCTGAGACCACATAGTTGCTTGGCCAACTCTCCCTTCCTTACCCTGTATCCCTTATCTCCTCGGAGGCGCCCTCCTGGAAGGCACTCCCTCAACAAAACAAGTGGACCCAAATCCATGGGTCTAGCTGTCTCCACGCAACCCAACGGTCGGCGCTAGGAGCGCTCCTAGAAAACAGATCCTAAGGAGAGGATTCTGGAATCAGATCACCATGGATAGGAGGGCAACACAGATCCACGCAGGAGGTTCCGATGTTGACCGTCCCCAGCACGTGGCAGCAGGTGCAATCGTTAGAGTTCGCCGTTCATCAGGTGGGAGGGAGACACGGGAACGGGAACTGTTTGAGGGCAACAGGGGAGAGAAATTATGAGGATTTGGGAATGGGAAGCCTACAGCGGAACAACATCCACAGCTCTGAAAAAGGAAAGGACAGGGGCAGGGCAACCACGCCTGAATTTAAAGCAAAATGTGAGAATTGGGGGAGGTCTCCTGGTATGTAAGGAGATGCTTGCTTCCTGAGGCTAGGCGGCAGAAAGACCTGAAGACCAGGCCCAGGACGTACCCAAAAGAGGGACAGCTTTTCGCAGAAGGATGAAGTAGCTGAAGCAAGTCTCCTACTCCCAGTCAGGGGCCTGGTAGGGGAGGATTCAGACGTAGAGATTTGGGATGGGCACAGGCGTAGATGCCCCTGAGAATCTGGAGTCCTCAGATGCCCCAGAACTTTCTGGGTCTGCTGAAGTAAGTAGCCAGATTACCTGCGGTGAAAGATAAAGTTCCCTTTTCCCCTTTGCTCCTCTTGGCTTAAGAGTTCCACAGCAGCCTCAAATGAGGCCAGTGCCTTCTAAGACAATGCTGGCCCCTCCCGAGATCTGCCTCCACCTCCCTGACCGGCCAATCAAAGCTCAGAGGGAGAGCTCCTGGCAGGTGAGGCGAGACAGAGCGGACATGGAAATCCCAAGTGAAACCCATCACGACCTGCCACACCTCCAGCTACAACACCTTGCACTGGGTGTTCTCCTTTATCAATAAGTCTCTAAAACACCTGCTAAGTTGATTTTTTCCACCTCCTCCATCAAGAGAGATGGGCAACAGGTGATCAATATCTCCTTGCAAAGAAGCACCCAAGGCCCAGATTATTGAACGTCACTGTCCAGATTCTTTCCCCATGAGCGGAGCTGGTTAGGGGACTTCCAGAACCTGATACAAAATGAAAATGTGGGGCAACTTGTTCAAGATCAGGGAGAAAGTGACATTAAAATATTGATATGGGGCACCTGGGTGGCTCAGTGGGTCAAGTGTCTGCCTTCGGCTCAGGTATGATCCCAGGGTCCTGAGATCGAGCCCCACATCGGGCTCCCTGCTCAGCGGGGACCCTGCTTCTCCCCCTGCCTGTGCCATCTGACAAATTAAATAAAGTCTGGTCACCTGTTACATCATGGCCATCAACAGGAAACATTATGTCACATGAAATGAGCCAGGCCCAGCAGCATAGCTATGGTGGGATTCTGCTTTTCTGAAGTACCTAGAGGAGTCCCATTTACGGAGGCAGGAGGCAGAACGGGGGTTGCCAGGGACTGGGAGGAGGAGAGGAGGGGAGTGCTGTTCAATGGGCAGAGCCTGCCAGTTTTGCAGGACAAAAGACTTTGCAGATGGGAGGTAGTGATGGCCGCATAGTGATGGCTGTGAAAACTTAATGCCACTGAACATACTCTTAAAGACAGTTGATGGTAAATTTTACATTATCTGTATTTTATCACAATTAATACTAGTAATAGGTTTTAAAAGCATAGTATGGGTCATTGTGCTAGGTAAAGAAAAATTCAGATTTCCAATCTTTAGAATAAATCTTACCTTTCCTCATATTCTGCAGTGCCAGTTTTAAATGCAAATTATAAGAGTTTGATCCTGTGGGTGGAATCGCCAACACTGCACAATTTGTCTTTTGTAACTCATAGATGTGTGTTTCATTCTTATCAGAGCAACGAAAATGCACAAAACCTTTCATTTCAGTTCTTGACACGTGCACATCCTACCAACACCGCCTGCCTGCTGATGAACAAGACCGACTGCACGGAAAAGGAACTGTGAGTTTTGCCCTAACTTCCCATCCCTTCTAGATCATCATTTCCAGCACAAGGGTTTGGCTCATACAGAGAAATACAAGGAGAGGAGGATGGGCTCTGCTTTCAAGCTGGTTCTTGTTTCTTTGGATGTGATTACCTTCTTCCTATGTTGGAAGCAAGGTCTGGTCAGTGACCTGTTGGGGCCTCCCACCCATGCATCGAGTGGGCCCAGGATACATGGGAGTTCGGGGAAACTCAACGCAGGTGCAAGCTAAGTGTGTCACGGACGCCGGGGGCAATCATGGATACGGTCTGCAGCTGTGCGGCGAGGCACGCGGGGAAGAGCCTGCTCGTGATCCCACCGGACTTCACTCACAAAACTCACAAAACACAAAACACAGGTTCAAAGATAATTCTTCAGGATTTCGAGAGAGAGGGCACCACGTGTGACTGCACACGTCACAGGCTCATGCAGCGGTCCCTGCTCACCAGCCTCTCTCTCCTGGAGCATTTAACTTAAAAGATGGGGGGTGGGGGGGTGGGGTTAAGACGGAGGGGGTGAGTGGATGATCTCCTAGAGCCGAGCTGCTCTACTTCTGCTAATACCGGTACCATTGTTACTTTTTTTTTTTTTATTTAAATTCTAGCTAGTTGACGTACAGTTCAATATTGGTTTCGGGAGTAGAGGTCAGTTCATCATTTACATCTGACCCGAGGTGCTCGTCCTAACAAGTGCCTCCTAACAAGTGCTACCCACCCCGCATCTAGCCCATCCCCCACCCACGTCCCTCCATCAGCCCTAAGTTTGTTCTCTAAGTTCTCTAAGTCTCTCATGATTGGTTTCCTTCTCTTTTTACTTCCCCACCTCCCGTATGTTCATCCATTTTGCTTCTTAAATTCCACATGTGAGTAAAGTCATACAGTATGCCTTTTGTGGATTGACTTCTTTGGCTTATCATGATGTTTTAGCTCCAACCACATCGTGCAAATGGAAGACTCCATTCTTACGGATGGCTGAGCAGAGTTCTACTTACATAAACCACATCCTCTTGATCCTGTCCTCAGTCGGCGGACGTCTGGGCTCTCTCAGCAGTTTGGCTCTAGTCGATATTGCTGCCGCCGTGTAGTCTGGTGTTGTTTTAATGCCTGTGCCCTATTACTGACTTCAGTCTCTGCTCATTCACATCCTTTTAAAAATCCTTTCACATTCTTTTTAAAAACAAACAAACAAAAAACCTCTTTAAAAGACCTCTCTCTGGCCCGTGAATGTCTTGCTGCGGACAGTTTCTCATTTCTCAACCTTCTGTTTCGCTAAGTGGGTTCACAGTCTCTGATTGGACTCAAGTCCATATCCCAGCCCAAACCTAAGAGCAAGTGTGTCACATTTGTTGCATTGATGAATGATCTTATTTAATTCCCGTGTAAATTAATTAAGCCTTAGAGATCACTGTAACAAGAAAACCACTATTTTGATGAAAAACCCATCAAATCCTTAGCCTCCCGCTGGCCAGCTCCCCTCTCCAGCTACTGCTTTCCTGCCCCCAGGCTCCGACCCAGCGCCGGCGCCTTCCGCCCATTCCCAAGCCCGGAGAGCATAGCCTGTGCTCTGCCTTCACCATCTCCTCTCTCTCTTCCTCCCTCCCTCTCCCTACTCCCCCCTCCCCCCCCCACCCCCCGCCAGCTGTTGTCGTTGGAGCCACCATCGTTGTGAATCAGTGTCGGTCTAGAAGCAGGACCGGGCACAGCCCGGCGCTTTACGGGCGTCATCCTGACACCAGTGATGTTGTCCCACTCTATTGTTGAGGCTATCAGTTACACAAATAAGCTCACCTTATCTCGACTTCCATTAGAAGATGAATCTTCAGTGGTTTATCATACGCTGTTCAAATAAACCAGGGACGCCAGCCTGACTCAGTCGGTTAAGCCTCTGACTCTCGATCTCAGCTCAGGTCTTGATCTCAGGGTTGTGGATTTAAGCCCCGTGTTTCTCCCCGCGCTGGGCGTGGAGGAGACTTTAAGTAAATGGGGGCACCTGGGTGGCTCCGTCGTTAAGCACCTGCCTTCTGCCTTCTGCTCAGGTCATGATCCCAGGGACCTAGGATCGAGCCCCACATCGGACTCTCTGCTCAGCCCGAAGCCTGCTTTCCCTCTCCCACTCCCCCTGCTTGTGTCCCCATCTCCCTGTCTCTGTCAAATAAATAAAATCTTTAAACAATAATAAATAAATAAAAATAGAAATAAGTAAACCAGGACCTCACAAGTGGGAGCGATTTGGGACCCAATCCTCCTCCCAGACGTCAATATCTGAACACATTTTCGATTTGTTACAGGTTGGGGCGCTGTAATAGGTTTCCTGTTGGGGAAGGTCAGGGATGCTGCCAGGTGTTGCAAAATACACAAAACATCCCCACTTCAAAGAATTACCAGCATCAAAATGTCGAGAGTGCTGAGGCTGATGAGCCCTGAGATAAGTTAATCTTTCATATGGTTTGGAAACCATGCACCATTAAGATAAACTTAGGTTACCGCTGACTCTTTTATATCAAATTATTCAATTTTTAAAAACTCATTCATTTCCACACCTTGCTGTAATACCAGAAGTGGTTTTTTCTTTCTTTCTTTCTTTCTGTTAAGATTATTTATTTATTTGACAGACACAGCAAGAGAGGGAACACAAGCAGGGGGAGTGGGAGAGGGAGAAGCAGGCTCCCCGCTGAGCAGGGAGCCCAATGTGGGGCTGGATCCCAGAACCCTGGGATCATGACCTGAGCTGAAGGCAGATGCTTAACGACTGAGCCACCCAGGCACCCCACCAGAACAGTTTCAAAGCATTTTTAAAATGAGTTAAAGTATTTTTTATTTCCATAAAGTGAAGAGCAAAATTTACATCTTTTAGCATCATATGGAATACAATTTTCTGAACAAGTAAATGTTACTAGCTCTGCAGACAATGGTTTCTTTTTTTTTTTTTTTAAAGTTTCTTCTTCTTTTTTTTTTTTTTGTTAAAGATTTTTATTTATTTATTTGACAGAGACACAGGGAGAGAGAGACCACAAGCAGGGGAAGTGGGAGATGGAGAAGCAGGCTTCCCACTGAGCAGGGAGCCCAATGTGGGGCTCTATCCCAGGACCCCAGGATTATGACCTGAGCCAAAGGCAGATGATTAACGATTAAGCCACCCAGGTGCCCCAAGTTTCTTCTTTTTTTAAATTAACCTCTATCCAACCTGGGGCTTGAACTCATGACCCTGAGATCAAGAGTCACATGCTCTTCTGCCTGAGCCAGCCCAGTGCCCCAAACAATGGTTTCTTTTATAAGAAAACTGGAGAACTCTCAGAGTTTTGCAACTTTTTCCCTTTAGCTGCCAATCTTGCTGGCAAGCACTAAACAGAGCCTGTTTACTATCCATTTAAGAAAAACTTATTTCTCATCCAAACTTTTCTCAGTTGAGGGGCTCCTGCTGCGTTGTAACGGCGGATTTGAAAGAAAAGTTTTTAAACGTTCTATTTCAAGCCAGTGTCAGCGGATGACAGCGGACAAGCCCACCATTCTCTCCATTTTCTTTTATTTTTGGTGTTTAACTTCTTATTCTTCTATCTAATTTATTCAGTGGAACATTTTTCTTATTCTGTATCTTACATAGGGTCAGTTTTTCCTGGCTTTCCTAAAAAGCTTATGTTTTTCCCCAAAGTTTATATTATCCTGCTTTCCCAAAAAGCTTACGTGGTCTTCTACAACGTGTCTCCGTACACCCAGCCTAAGTCCCAGGTGTTGATGGCTTTCATGCTTGAACTTTCTCCAGGTCTCCGGGCAGCTCCGGGTTTAGCCAAGTTGGCTTTCTGTGTGTTCTATGTGCCAAAATGGTCGGGAGAAGTACGAGCGCCAGCCACAAAATCAGGCTTTTCGAACCTCAGCATTTCTTTGTAACATCCATATTGCTTTTATTTAACAACTCCTCCTCACCCTTCACCCTGACTTCCAAACTAATTCAGCCTTCAAGACAGGGTTCCTCCTAGTGCCACAAAGTCTTGTTTATCCTAAAAACTTGGCCATCGGGTTTTAAATTCTGAACAGTATGCCCTACTTAAGGGGGAAGGTGAGGGGGAGAGAAAATCGCTTTCCCAGAAGTTCACAGCTGAAATATTTACCAATCTTCTTTTACAACTTGGAATGATTTCTCCCTTCCTTATTTTATTACGAGGAAGACTGGCTGCCGGCCGTTGTTGCCTGATGACTTCCAAAGGCTGCCCGCTGCTGTCTTCATCCACAGGTTGTCTCGCTGAAGGCTCCCGTCCTCCACCTCGTGCCCATCTGCCACCTGTGTCCATTCACCAGCGGTTCATGTCATTTCTGAGAGGGCCTCATGATCAGATCCTTGCACTGTGTTAACTGGAAAGTACCAGTCCGTTCTAAAGAGACTGTGACTTCCCTCTTGGCCTTCTGCTTGCGACCGGAGTTGATATTCCCAAGGAAACATCGGACCCTTGTATTCGGCGGTGGCCCTCCAATTGTAAACTTGCTTCAGATGTGACTAAAATCATCCGGATGATTTCAGAACAAAAAGAATAAATACGAACATAATTTTCCCACTTTCCCCAGAACTATTTGGCTAAATAATGAATAAATATTTGGAGTAAGACTGGAAATCTATCCGCCAAGGAATGCGTTAGGCCCTTTTCCTTCATGAAACTCAAGCGTTAAATACCAGCATTTATCTGTTGTTTCTCCCATCCTCCCAGAAAGATTTTTTAAAGCTTCTCCCATGTAGAGTTTGGGCATCAAACGCCTAATCAGAGCTTCTGTCGCTCCTAATTCCACCTAAATACACTCTTCATTGAATCATCTTGCCACTAATTCCAAATCTATAATAGAAGACCCTTTGGGGGGTTCCATCCTGACATTCCTGAGGCCAGCTCCCTTCTGAAGACTTTCCCGAAATGAAGATATGAGAACAGAGAACCCTAAAGAACTTACTGCTATGTAATAGTCTCTTTTCTACCAAGAAAAAGCCACTAAGGAGCCACATTTTTAGCCTCAACTGACGGAGCCACCCAGGAGCCCCCGAAAGGGACTGATTCCTGGATTGTTTCTCACTTTGGGGGTTTCTGGACCACTTGGGTAATATCACGGCAACCCTCTAATCTGTAAGGTTGCAAGACGGTTTCAGTTTCCCAGGAGACTTCTCGGGAGACAGACTGAAGCTTCCTTTCCATTTCCGGGCGTTGGTGAATGTTTCGGGTCTTTCCTGCTCATCATTCTTTTGCTCTTAGAGGATACATTTCTGTTGTTTCAGCCACCCAGTGGGTGGCACTTTGTTACACCGGCCCTAGTACACTAATGCATGACTCTTCATCCGAAATCTAAAACAAGCGCAGCACCTGCCAACTGACAAAAGGATAAACATACTATGGCACAGTCATACTATAGAATACACACAGTTATCGAAAGGAATGAACCTTTCCTTTTGGATGAACCATCCTTTTGGATGATCTCAAAAACATTCATGCTAATTGATAGAAGCCAGAAACAAAAGACTGCATATTTTCACTTATAGGACATTCTAGAAAAGGCAAAACTATAGAGACAGAACCAAATCAGTGGTTGCCAAGTGAGGGGGGAAGAGATTAACCACAAAGGCATAAGAGAACTTTTTGAAGCAAAGGAAATATTCTGTATTTTGATTAAACTGGTGAATATGTAACTGTATCACACATAAAAAAAAGGTGAATTTAACCATATGTAAATTATACTTCAACAAACCTGATCTTTACAAATTATATTGTAAAGCATGCAAAGCTAAAAACCAAAATATTGTAGATTCTCGTTACCTAAATATGATCACTATGAATATTTGGCCATATTTATACCTAGCATTTATATATAAAACGTATGTACAAACTTGGGGTCATATTGTATATGCAGTTTTATAATTTACTCATTTTATTTAATAGACTATTGTAAATATCAGTATTCTTCTGAAACTTTATTTCTTATTCTATCCCATGATTTTTTTCACCCAACCCCCCATTGTTGAAAAGTAAAGGTTCCCCTCAGTGTCTTGCCATAATAAATAATGCTTCAATGTCTTTAACGCTTAGTTGTTACCCACATTTATAAAAATGGAATAATGATTTTTAAACAATGATAAAAATGTCATATGATACATTAATAAAAAATTACTTGTTCAAAAGCAAGCCACTGAAAATATATCCCCATTATTATGTGGTTTGGAGCTCTCCTCTTCATGACATATACTTCCCTGTAGTAGAATTCAGAGGCCGAGTAGTTCAGTGGAAGCAACATGAGTGTTACTAGAAGCGGCTGATGGAGTTTTGCGCCCCAGCTCTGCCCCGTGTGACTGAGTCACCAGGGTGCGCATTAGTTCCTCATCTGCGAACAGGAGGTGGAAATAAACCTGCGTGGCCCCTGCTGGCTGGCTAATCGGACTCCCACCCCAAATGCGTGGCTGTTGCTCACGTCCCCAGTAGAGGCTGCGAAGGCTACAGAATTGCTCTCTCCTCTTTTCGAAGGTCGGATGGCTGCGGGACACAGTTCTGTCTGATGAAAGCTCTGTTGGGAAAGCTCTTACCTTTCTCATAATGCAAAGATGTCCCTGGCGACTGCTCCTTCCCTTCCTCCTTATTCGAGCCTGGAACACGGGTGTGATGACTAGAGCGGCTGTCCTGCAACCTCGAGTGACTTTGAGAGGCCACAGGTAAAGTGGAAGGTTAAAGGAGCCTGGATTCTTGGTGACCCTGGGAGCCGCCGCAGCAGCTCCAGAAGGCCACCTGCCCACCTCTCCTCAAATGAGAAAAATAACCTCCATCTATTGAAGCTGCTTTCCTGCCTCCGGCAGATGAAAGCATTCCTGACTCATAGTCCAGCTGTCGTGAGGGCAACTGAGCATATATGGGACTGTGTTTTGGAAAATGGGAACCAACATAAACATTTCAGGTGATATTTGCTGGTCAGCTAAAGACAAAATTAATAACACGTGGTCTTTCTACTTGCGATCTTTCTCCTCTCTCTCCAAGCTTCTCAGTCATCAAGACTTCATATGACAGTTCCTATACTCTTTCCACATTTTTCTAATTGCTTACTACTGATCGTCTTCAAAAATTTGTATGATCGAACCAGAATATTCTGCACATGGTAATTTTCTGGAAAAGAAATACAAACCGGTTGCTTTATTCAGTGAGACGAACGTTGTCATCAGTACCCCTTCCGTGTCATTAAAAGTGAGACGAAGAGCTCCACTGTGAGAAGCAAAGGGAGAGCTGCCAGCACGGTCTGAGTCCCCGTCGTTGAGTCAAGCCTCGTTAGAAGGCAGGTGCCCCCAGGGGCTTCCAAGAGCATCATTTGCTGAGCTGGGAAGTCTCCTTCAGTTCACGAGATGACACGGGCTGGAAGCAGGAGCTGAGGATCACGTGAGGCTGCAGAGCCCCACATTCATCATAATTCGTGACGGAGTGCATGAAGGGAAAAGATGAAGACTTTGAGCAAGTCCGGAGCCACGGAGGCTCTGGTGCCTGACTTTTCGACCGGGGAGCTAGCGCTCCCTCCCCAGAGTGGGGGCATTTCCCAGGGGCTCGTTAAGCCGAAGCTTGGCTTCCATCCCAGCAAAGGCACCGACTTCTGCACTCCAGAGGTCAGGGGTGCAGAACCCCTTTATTTAAACCACCCTCACTGGGTGATAGTGGACAAAGCCTTCCTTTTCTCATCTGTAAAACATCCTGGTAATAACCGTGCCGACTTTAAAAGTGTGCTACGGAAGATGAGTAATAGGACCCTGGGAAAGTGCCCAGCGTGGCCGCTGGCACACGCACATGCTTCACGTCTGCACCTACGACTGTGACTACTTACGGGTCTGTTCTGTTGGCTCCTTCCCTTTAGCGTAGAAACACGTTAAGTTTTTCCATCTTAAAAAAAGGGAATAGACTTTAGATACCACCTTTTGTTTATTTTGCTGCTTCTTTTTTTTCTTTTCCCTCCTCTGTTCTATCCTCCACTGTGCCCTTAGCTGCACACACACAAGCCGGGTCAAGGCCTACGGAGTCAGCACCTGAGCACGGCCGCGGGTGACCTTGATGGGTTGGCGGAGGTGTGGGCGCAGGACCCACTTCTCTACTCGCTCATGTTCCTGTCCGCAAGAGGCCTGGCCCCTCCCCAGGGAGGCCTCTCCACGGGGCAGCTCACGACGCGACTCCCCCCAAGTGAGAGACGCCCGGAGGGAGAGGAGCCGAGAAGGCCACGCGGCACGCCGCAGCCTTCTGTGACCTCATCTCAGACCTCACGCGTCATCCCTCCCGCCGGCCCTGTGGGTCACACAGACCAGCTCGGGCACAGCGCGGGAAGAGACAGAAGCTGGGAGGCAGGATCTTTAACAGCTTTTTATTTTTAAGATTTTATTTATTTACTTGAAAGAGAGAAACACTGTGAGAGAGAAGGCGCAGGAGCAGAGGGAAGGGCAGAGAGAGAAGCAGGCTCCCTGCCGAGCCGCGATCCCGACACCCGGGACCCCTCGGTCATCATCCCTGCCCGAAGGCAGACGCTGCACCGACGGAGCCCCCCGGCGCCCCTGCGCGGCCACCTGCGAGGCCGGACCACCGCAGACCAGCTCCCCGGGCGACTGTGCCTGCTGGGAGCAAGGTGGGGGGCGGTGGGAGGAGCAGTGGGGCAGCCACAGGTCGGAGCAGGAGGACGAAAAGAACCAGCTGAGATGAAGGAGCGATCAGAGGGGCACGGAGACCCTGCCTGTCAATGTCGTTGCAAAAAAGTGAAGCGAGAGTCCAGGAAGAGTAGAGAATCAACACAAAACACTGCAATGATATAAACTGTTTAAAAAAAAAAAAAAAAAAAAAAGAGGGAGTTGGGCCTGGGTGGCTCAGTCAGTTCAGCATCTGCCTTGGGCTCAGGTCATGATCTCAGGGTCTTGGGATCAAGCCCCACATCAGGCTCCCTGCCTGCTTCTCCCTCTCCCTCTGCCCGCCGCTCCCCTGCTCATGCTCTCTCTCTCTCTCTCTCAAATAAATAAATAAATAAAATGTTTTTAGAAAAAGGCAGTAGGGCAGTCACATTTAACTTGGGCTGCACTGGGTTCTTGGTTGTTATTTATTTGTTTCTGTTTGGGGGGACTTATCTTCTTATTCAGTCTTGCTGGTCCCTGAGGTAGATGGTTCTGACTTTCCCAACCTCAGGCTGGCTAGATTTTGTGGAGAAGCTGCTTGGAGACTGAGAGTCTCTCAGGGGGTCGCTGAACTCTGTGCACAGAGACTCTTCCCAGCGCACCATGTCCAGCTGGATGCTCGGGGCCACTGACATAAGGCCATCCCCCGGTTTTCCATAGTCCATGCCTTCCTGCCTTTACAAAGGCAAAAAGCCACACAGAAGATAGTTTCGGGAACATTTAATTATATTTTTAAAGATTTTATTTTAATGAAAAAACTGGGGCAGGGCTCATGACCCACGGCGGTTTCTAGGTCCCACCCTCTCTCGGCTAAGATACACAGACCCCTAAGAGAGCGGAAATAGGAGGGATACGCATGAGATACAACTGGAAGAAGCTGAGTAAAACTGTAAGGCGAGTTACTTAATAATCACTCAAAACAAGTTCAGGCTGACGACGAATCTTCCAGTCTTAGACCAAACACAACAAAAATGGGAATATTTTAACGACCTTTCATCGTTCTCTTCGGAAAACACTCTGCCTTTCTGCGACTTCTTCCCTGACACCATTCGGACAGTAAAGTCCGTGCTGAGTATCCAGCAGGAGACGTCATTATGAGCTTAACAGGAGGGCTCAGTGTTCCCCGGCCTGGTGCCCTCTCCACGGGGTGCGGGATGCTGGGCGGGGGGTACAGCACGGAAAGCTCGGTAAGCGCTTCACTTCCTCCTTCGTAAAATGGGGTTACCCATCCCGATCTCTGAGGATGGTCACAAGTTTCCAAATCAAAATGAGTTGTTAAATGTAAAAACATGTTTAGGTAGGAGGGACTATCCAAAGACACGGAGCAACATTTCATCTGATTGGAAACTTCTTCAAAAAACCAAGAGTATTCGATAGTCTGTTTTCACACAACAAGCTCAGCAAACAATGGCTCTGGTTTAGGCAAATTTTTCCAATGCGTGGCTCTTGTGGCAGGAGCCTCTCTGAGACCCTCATGCCCCTACACTGCACACCAACCCTTTATTTAGCCAGCAGCAGATCCGAGTAGCTTTGACTTCACATCAAAGATCACAAGTGGGTCGTGCTCCTTTGGTAATTATAAACTTTCAGCTTCTGAGAAGCTGTTATAAACATCAAAACATTTCACAGGGTCCCATGTGAATGGCTGCTGGATGTGTGCTATGTACTGATGGACAAAATAACCATGGAAGGGGTGCCTGGGTGGCTCAGTCGTCAAGCCTCTGCCTTCAGCTCAGGTCATGATTCCCAGGGTCCTGGGATCCAGCCCTGCCTTGGTCCCTGTGCTCAGGGGAAGTCTGCTTCTCTCTGCTCCACTGCCTCTCTCCCTGCTCATTCTCTCGCTCAAATGAATAAATAGAATCTTTTAAAAAAATTAGAAAGAAATGTTTCTCTTCTTTGATGTAAGCCATGAGAAGCATGGTCCCATAGAAAAATGTAAATAGCACAGACGGTCCTCCCCAAAAAACCATGAACTTCCATTTTGCCTGTGCTGTTCCTGCATGGCTACGGTGCCTATGATTTTTTTTTTTTTTTTTTTACTTCTGTGCGGATAAGAAGGGAAGCCCAAGTCGTCCAGAAGTTGTCTCCATCTTCCCCTTAGCCCTCTGCTCCCCTATAACCTTTACTAACAATCTTCAAAATATCTTCTCATGCCTAGCCCCGTGCCAGGCACGCAGAACGCCCTCATGTACTTGTTCAGCGAATGTCCCACAACTGTTCCCACCACGGTAAGAAACACTGCCTGAACACGGTGAGGAAGAGATCATCTGGGGGCGCCGAGCTCGAACTTCTCGCTCTTTCCTGCCAGCCCACACCGTCTAAGGGAATCTGGGCCCGGTTGGTTCTCTGGTCTAAACAGCGCCTTCGCCGCACCACCAACGCCCATGGGCCCCCACCCCAGACACGGGACTGAATGGACTGTGCTTGAGTTTCTATCCCAAGAAGAGAACTCCGGTTGGCTCCTGACGGTGTGGTCGGCTTGAAGGGAGCTCTGCCGCCGGCCGTCTCCCGAGAATGTGATCTAGAAAAGAGAGTCTGGAAGCAGAGCCAACGGGCGGTCACGCTGCGGGGGAGGGTAGGTGTGGGCTGGGGCACGTAAGGGGCCAGATGAAAGCTGAAGTGGGCGGGAAGACACTGGTGAAGTGGAGAAGGGAGTGACACATCAAGAAGGACATTTACGGGGGGCGGGGGGGGGGCACTGCGCAGCTTCTAGAGGCGGGGAGCGCCGCGGCCGCGGTCATCTTTTACAAGGCCTGCCCCAGTGTCAGTTTAGGGGATTACCTACCATAACCAGCGTCCTGCTCCTCAACCCCCATCATTTTTTTAAAGATTTTTTTTTAGGATTTATTTATTTGAAAGAGAGAACATGCACATGAGACCGAGGAGGTGGAGGGAGAGAATCCCAAGCAGACCCCTGCTGAGCACGGGGCACGAGGGGCTCCATCCCATGACCCTGAGACCATGACCTGAGCCGAAATCAGGAGTCAGGTGCTTGACTGACTGAGCCACCCAGCTGCCCTCTTAAGATCCTAATTTTAGGGGTGCCTTGGTGGCTCAGTGGGTTAAACCTCTGCCTTTGGCTCAGGTCGTGATCTCAGGGTCCTGGGATCGAGCCCCGCATCGGGCTCTCTGCTCAGCAGGGAGCCTGCTTCCCCCCCCCTCTCTCTCTGCCTGCCTCTCTGCCTACTGTGATCTCTGTCTGTCAAATAAGTAAAGAAAATCTTAAAAAAAAAATCCTATTTTTAAGTAGTGTCTACACCCAGCGTGGGCTCGAACCTACAAGCCCAGGATCAAGAGTTTCATGCTCGCGGACTGAGCCAGCCCCCCGACCCTTTCTCCTCCTTCTTTCCTCCTTGAGGAACCATGAAAGAGAATCTGTACCTTGAGAGTTAAGGAGGATTTCTTTGCTCAACCTAAGGAGGATCCGCGTCAGCAGGACTCATACCGGCCGCTGGGTGAGTCTCGGATCCCTGCAGGGTTAGTCAGGGACTCTCCAGTAATACCCTCTTTACGCTGGTCGGCTCTGGTCCCAACCAGGGGAGGACACATAAACCCACCGGACATCCCCACATACACTGGGACTGATGTAGCCTTCAAGCTGCTTGTCAATAGGTCGTGTAGAAGAGAAACATCAGAGGAGCCTTGTGGAGCTCATTCTGGGGTCTTTTCTGCAACGGCCGTAAGTCTAGACACAGGACGAAATGGGGAGGCAGAGAACATTCCGGTCCTGGCCCGGGAACCAGCCACGTGACCTTGCACAAGTCAACGAATCACTCTGACCCACGGTCTCTCTGTTTGTAAAGCAGGGATCCCCCGTCTTTGTTCAGCTCACGTCGGGGTTATCTCGAGAGGGTTAAATGAGCTGAGGTTTATGAAAGTGCCCCGGGAGCTCTTCGGCTCGAAATCAGAAAGAAGGTGTGTCAGCTCTAGGCCAGTTTCCAGGCTGTGTCTGCTCTTATTATAGTAACTAAGGTTGTTCCTGACAGGGGTATGAGACGCCATAAGGTAAATCCATTAGGGAGGAGTTAAAAAAAGCAAAAAAATGACTGACTTATGGCACTTGTCCAAGTGATAATTCTAGGAGGGCAAATAATGATGGAAAACAAACTTTTCCCTGTTTTTTTTTTTTGTTGTTTTGTTTTTTTTTTAGGTAGGCTGTATGCCCAGCGTGGAGCCCAACATAGGGCTTGAACTCATGACCCTGAGATCAAGACCTGAGCTGAGATCAAGAGCCAGATGCTTAACCCAGCCATAGTCCCACACATCCCACTTGCTTTTTAATTTCAGGAAAAAATTATGAATCAGGAAAACAGCTCGAAAAGACATTTCCAAATTAATAATTAAATATCTGGTCCTTAGGGAGGGATTTTTATGTGAACTTGAAAGAAAAATGAGAAAAAGCGTGATTTGTTCAGGTCCCAAAGTGGATCATTATTTTTTTTTTTAAATACCAGCACAAGCAGCATCACTGTGTGGGGGCAAGTTCAGGAGGTCAGGCTAGCAGAGCACCTAGAAATAACAGCAAATCCCAGATTCTCAAAAACTTTTGAAAGATAATTCATTTTGATCATTTTAAGAATAAACTAAATATGGATTACATCAATTTAAAGATGGGTAACGATTTTGTAAAGTGAGGCATACAAGGCTACAGTGTCCCAGCCCCTGACAGGTGACCAATCACTGTCCCCCCAACCCCAGCTCTTCCAGCAGGACCCAGGACGGCCCCTGCTCCCCACCGTGAGGCAACCCTGATGCTCCTTCCAGATGGGGCTCTTCTTTGGTGTTTTGAATGAATCTCATTTTTTCTCTCTGTGTTTCCCTTTATTTTATTGATTTATTGGAGGCATTGTCACTCATATTCAGGTTTTAGAGAGCTAATACCCATCTTTTCGCGGTAAGAGACCTGAGATTGCCAAGAGCCTTCAGACATGGAGCTCCTCCAAGTGCGGGATCTGTGCCTCCCTTTATCTCTCCGCACCTCCTACCCCACACCACGCTCACGAATACCCTGTGGAAATCCCGCCTGCCAACAACTGGCAGAAAATCAGCCCAGCACGCCGCATCCTGAGGCCCTGCGATGTCCATGGGACTAGCGGTAGAATCTGTGAGGCAAACGTTGCCCACAATATCCTTGTGATGATTTAAGTGTGGTTGGACTTGAACCGGATGCTGGCATGATGTTTGCCGCTCTCAGGACAACTCGCGGCGGGCTGTCACGACATCCATTCCGCCCCCTAAACACCTCCCTCTCGGGGTACAACATGCTTCTGGGCGACACGAGTCCTGCCCTTGCAAGTCTGTCTCCTGACAGGAAGAAGATAGCCCGGTGCCCAGGCCCTGGACAACCCCGGGGGCCGGCGCGGGATGAAGAGCTGGTGCAGGGCTCCCTGGCTTAAGAGCCTCCATCCCCTTCCCCTCTGCTCCGGGTTGGGGGCGACAAAGGAAGGAGGCGTGGTTAGTCTGATCCATCCCTGGTCACTGCACGCAGCCTGACACCAGACCTCACGGCAGGCCCAGGCCCGGGGATAGCCGTCATCAACACGTCCGTCATCTCATTAGGTCCCATTACAAATGACATCTCCCCGTGAAGCCTTTCCTGTTCCCGAGGAAATCTCCCTCCCTGGGGCTTCTCCAGCACTGAGGTTCCCGGAAGAGGCTTGCCCTTAGCCACAGCTTGACAGCTCCTTCAGGATGCGGAATCACGAATCCTCTGGATGACGGCCAGCAGGACACGGAGGAGAGGGGCCGCTCGGGCTGCTTTTCTCCACCGCCCCCTCCCTGGTCCTCGTCTCCATGCGCTTCAGTTACCATTTCAGTTCACCAGGTCTTGCCGCCGGAAGCCTCCCGAACTGTAATGAAAGAAAGGCATACAGGCGGCCATCCCAGAGGCTCTGTGTGTGCATTTGGGGGAGGGGAGCGTGCCCCCAGCAGAATTCCCTCTCCAGCCGGGAGAGCCCCGCCCCCACCCAAGACACAGAGGGAGGTCCCCAGAGCGTCCTGAGCAGCCTCCAGACGTGCCATTGCCTTGGTTTTCCCTCCTCAGGGCCCGTTTCCTTTCTCTTTCTGCTTCAATTACGGGTCTACCCGTGCACCTCCTGAAAATGGGAGCGCTTGCACCTGCCAGTCACTGGGGACAAAATGAACCGTGACCACAGCCCTGCCTTCACGGGGTTACATTTTCCCATGGAGAACTGCAGGCGAAGGCCGTAGCCAGCCGGCTTACACCCAACACTGAGCCAACAGAAACACAACCTTGAACGGACGGGAATCACTGATGCTTATTTCTGCTGCTCCCTAGTGGCCCCTGCTGCCTCCATCCTGCGCAGGAGGCCCCCGCGGCACCTTCCAGGCCAGGTGCAGCAACAGGCACAACTGCCCTGGACTGACACCCCCCCCCCCCCGGGAGCGTCTTCTTGGCTCCCAACAGCTTCTGAGCTGGAGACTCCCTGGCCCCCGGCTCCAGAAAGGAGATGGCCGTGGAACACAGTCTAACAGCGAATCTGCGGTGGACAGTGTTTCCTCAGAGGGAAACGGGGCTCCCCGCCCAGGCAAATTCCAGAAGGTGGAGACCCCTGGGTAGCAGGGGCGCCGGCCCGGAGGGGTGGTGACCGGCAGGAGGCTGGAGAGTGGGAGGAAGCACGCGGGTCCCTACTGCTGCTCGGGCTGGGAGTCTGCTGTGCCCTCCCCAGCCCTCTGCCGAGGAGAGTAATTCTGTGCGAGGAAAGGCGGCAGATCCGTAACATCGGCTGTAAGAAGCAAAGGGTGTGCATGAGCCTCCCTCCCTGCAGGCCTTCAGTTAACGGGAACGTAGGAAGCGAGCTCATCTCCCAGAGTGTCCGCTCCTGGACGAGGTGACTGGAGTCCTTCATGTATTCTGGGCAACTCCTGGGCCCTTGCGGGGACTCGGCTTGAGCGAGAAGGTGGGAACCTCAGCATCAGAAGACTCGGTTTTCTTTCTGGCTCTGCCACTCGTCGGCTGTGTGACCCCGGGCACGTCCTCTCCTTCTCTGAGCCTGCAAGCGTCCTTGTGGCTCTAGTCCCTCGAAGGCTTTGCGAGGGGGATGGGGAGGCGGGCAGCAGGCGGAGCTCAAGCCGTGGTGATGGGGGTCAGCGAAGGAAGGAAGGCGGAGTGTGGGAGCTCGTCAGTCCTCACCCCGCCAGGGTGAGCATTTGCGGAGAACCATGAAGAACGTCGAGAGTGACTGGTGGGTAGCGCTCGCCCCGCAGACAAGACCTGGGTTGGACCAAGTGAAAACGCCTTCACTCCCCACTGGCACCCATGGGAGTCGGCGGGGGGGGGGGGGGTCCGACAGTGACTGCCACAGAGGACCTGCAGCTCAGGGGAGACAGAGGCACGGAGAGGGACGGAGCGTGGGCCAGGAAGGCCCAGCACAGCCTCGTGGGGACTGAGCCGATTTACGGACCCGGAGCCCCTGGTTGTCCCAGGCGGCGCTGGGCCCCGGAAAGGAACCCAGTCCAAGGGAAGTGAGAACACCGGACCCAAGCCCTAGATTCTTCCTTGACGAGTGGGGTGATTCTGAGCAAACTGAGGGCAGGAAAGTCACTCCCCTTTCTCTTTATCCGGAACTCCTTTCGCGGCACAGCAATCTCACTTAGTCCTCTTAACAGAAGGCAAACGTTCCTGAGGGTGAAGCCAAACGGGTTTGAGCCAGTTCTTGCCGCCTAGAAGAGATTTCACACAATCATCTCGGTAATGTTTGTCACCGGATTCAGGAGCTGAGAACAGGACCCCTCGGTCAGCAGTAAACGGCCACTTGTAAATGTCTCAAGGTCAAGTCTACCTTTAGAACCAAGGAAGAATAGAACCTTTACCGCAAAAGCCCATTTCCCCAAACACAAGGTGAGTCCGCTGGGGCACATCGGAAATATTTACTTCACAGATATGGAGGATGTTTTCGGTATCAGACAACATAAATTGCTCAAACGCAAACAGTATTCTAAAAGTTACTGGCGAGGCTGCTACACACATTCTGATTTGCACAGACCTCCTCTTGGCATATTTGGGAGTTGTTCTTTTTCTTAATTTATTATTTGTTTATTTGTTTCCTCTTCAGGTTTATTCATGTAAAGAAGAGATTGTTAAACAAGGCTCCAAAAAGCCTGGGAATTTGGATATGAAAAAAAAAATTGCGTCTTTATTTTCAGCACCTTCTAACTAAATTTTAGGTTTAACATTTCATTCTGTTACAAAAATAGCCATAAACCCCAAGCTGTATTAGCAGGATCTGTGACTTTGTTGCTACCCATAGAAATCACAGACATTTTATGTTACATTTGCTTGATGCAGATAAATAGCATTTACGCTCACACTTACAAATTAGGCATCCATCCCCATTTTTAAAGTAGCTAAAGATCTTGTTTCTAAAATGTTAATAAAGGTGGGGTGCCTGGCTGGCTCACTGGTAGAGCAAGAGACTCTGGGTCTCCGGGTCATGAGTTCAAGCCCCATGTTGGGTGTGGAGCCTAATTTAATAAATTAGTTGATTTAAAGTATTAATGAGGAAGGACATACATAGTTCAAAATCTAAAAATATTTTGTTAATAGTATTTCATTATCACATGCTTCCTTTGCAGTCATATATATTTTCTATATTTGAAAACATATTCCTGAGAAGCGTCCTACAGATTTCATCCATGATGATGAAGGCCCTTTTGCACACACGCACACACGCACACACACACTCACACACACATTCACACACCTGGTAAGACTAGCCGAGAGGCTGTCACTGACAAGGGTGCCTGGGTTGCGGGGACTGGCATTAGTAAGTCCTCCCAAATACACACCCACGCTTGTTTCAGAGCTGGCGGCAAGGGGAGAATTCTGCTTCCAGCTGGTTCTACAGGTCGCGGCTCCTGAAGGCTGATGGCATGCGGCCCCTGTGTTCTGGCTGACCGTTACTTGTCACTGCCACAGGGACAGAGGGACTGTGTCTTGGGAATGTCTGCACCCTCGGTTTCTAAAGCAGCCCGTGATGTGGAAGCAGGTCTCAGTGAGGTTTGCACAGTAAATGGAAATGAATCCTTGGTGGGGCAGACACGCGCGTGGTCATGTTCGGTGAAGTGGACCCTGCGTGAACGTGTGTGCCCCAAAATAGGGTGGGGGTACAGGGACGATCGTAAAGGTATGGGTGCAGAGAGGGAGACGTTTTTTAAAAGAAATTCAAAACAGATTTCTGGAATGTCCTATTCTAAGATGTTTCCTGGCCCTGAGCAAACAATCCCCTGTGCACGGCCCCACCCTGCCTCATGTGGCCTCCCCCGGCTCCCCCCGCGCAGGGCTGGCTCTGCAGTATATAGAGAGCGCCGTGCAGCCTCTGTGCGTGACCCCGCAGGGCCACCCACCCAGGCGCCGGGCAGGGCCAGAGAGCTTTCCCGGGGAAGCCTTGCCCAGCGCCCGCCCCGACGGCATCTGTGCAAGTCACCGCCACCACAGGCATCACTGCCACTGCAGGTGCACCATGGCCGCCGTCCAGCTGCTCCTTCTGGCCTGCCTCATGTGGGCTTTTGAGGCCAGGACGGCTCAGCTGCGGAAGGCCGATGACGGCAGTGGCCGCTGCCAGTACACCTTCAGCGTGGCCAGCCCCACCGAGCCCAGCTGCCCCGAGCAGGGCCAGGCGGCGTCCGCCATCCGGGACCTGCAGAGAGACAGCAGCACCCAGCGGGCCGACCTGGAGGCCACCAAAGCCCGCCTCAGCTCCCTGGAGGGCCTCCTCCGCCGACTGACCGAGGGCCAGGCGGCCGGGTCCTCAGACGGCCAGGAGGGGCTGCAGGGGGAGCTGGATGCCCTGAGAAGGGACAGAGAACAGCTGGAAACCCAAGCCAGGGAGCTGGAGGTGGCCTATGGCAACCTCCTCCGCGACAAGGCAGTTCTGGAGGAAGAGAAGAGGCAGCTGGGGCAGGAGAACGACAATCTGGCCCGGAGACTAGAAAGCAGCAGCCAGGAGGTGGCCCGGCTGAGAAGGGGCCAATGTCCCCAGGCCCACAACTCCTCTCAGGACGCGCCACCAGGCTCCGGGGAGGAAGGTAAGAAAGAGGAGGGGCAAAGGGGCCCCCGAGTCCAGAAGGTACCTTGGTTCATGGTGTCCTGTTACAGGTGGCCCAGACGGGCCTTTCCCGCTGCCTCCGCTGTCCCCGAGACGGCTCGTCTGGCACGCGGTGGACAAATGAGAGCGGCAGAGCGATCACACGTATCACTAGTTGTCTGGCTCCCGGGCGGTCCGTTGGGTCAGAGGTTCCAAGTTCTCGTGCCTCCCGGCATGGCTCTCCCAATCTTAGCAAAGCGACAAAAAGAAGGACCAGGTGAGACGTGTGCGTGTATAGGACTGGTAGAAAATTGCCAGCTATTGTCCTTAGAAAACCCTTTTCTGAATCTTCCTTTGGAGACTGTGATTCCTACGTTTTGTCATTAAAATGACCTCTGTGAGATGACCGCAGGTGAATGAAATCATGGTAGACGGTAGAGGTTTTGCTTTTGTTTTGTTTCTTCCTTTAATGTCCTGTCTTGGCAAAATAAAGAGATGGCAACCCTTTGTCGGGTTCCTCGGTTCGTGGTTTGGGGAGTTTTCCAACTCTTTGCCCAGTCCCAGAACCTCTGCTTTCAAGGCCCCGGGCCGCTCCTTGAGGTGGCTCCTTCTCACTGGGACACTCTTCTGCTCGTCCTGGTCCCCGCTGGAAGGTGAGTCCGTGGGTGTGCACTGCGACAGGTGGCACCCTCTCCCCATTATTCGAGAGGATGGTATTTGTGTCACTTTTTGTGAAATTCTGCCCCCAAATACTCCGTTTCATAATTAGTTTTCCGATCAGAAAGAAACAAGTGAGCAAAGCCAATGGTGAGGGAGGTAGTCCAGACGCTCCAGAGACGTCAACATCAAGAAAGAGGAGGGGGTGTGGCTCGTTCCAGAGTCTAGGTGCTAAGGAGATGCGATGGCCAAATCCAGCGCGTGGCCTTGGAAGGGGTCCTACATCTGGGTGAGAAAAGCCACAGCGACAGGTTTGGATTCACTGAGGAGGGAATGTAGACTATCAGGTCCTGTCGTTTCTTGGGTGCGAGGTGGTATCGTGGCTGTGAAGCGTATCCTTCTAAGGAGACACATACTCATGCTAGGGGTGAGGAGTCAGAATGCTGCAGTTTACTTTCTGATGGTTCAGTGAAAACTGCAAATGTATCAAGAGTGACAGAAACAAAGGAAAAACAAATGTGACCAGATAGTAACAATTGGTGACTTTCAGTGAGCTGCACAGGGTGAGGGGCTTTTATTGTACGATTCTTTCAGCTTTTCAAATAGTTCGGAGATCTTCAAAATACAACAACTATTTTTTTTGAAAGGGCTTTCTAGGGGCATCTGGGTGACTCTAACCGTTAAGCATCGGCTCTTGACCTCAGCTCAGGTCTTGATCTCAGGGTCGTGAGTTCAAGTTCCACCTTGGTCTTTGTGCTGCGTATGGAGCCTAATTTAAAAAAAAAAATGACTTCCTATCTGAGAGGCAAAGTCTGCATGTAAATGAGACTGAAAAACCCAGAAGTCGATGCTCAGGTATCACCCTGGGCAAGTCACTTAACCTCTGCCCCTTGCTTTCTTATCTGTTACGTGGTAATGAAAATTCCTCCTGTGAATGATTCCTGTGCTGTTCAAATGAAATAACTCCCAGGTGTAAAGGATTTTTTAAAAATCCTGTATTTCTAGGGGCGCCTGGGTGGCTCAGTGGGTTAAAGCCCCTCCCTTTGATGAGGGAGCAGGAGGCTGGCTGAGGACAAAGCAAAGGCTGGCGCCTTGCACCCCCTCTTCATCCGCTCCCCTCCATAGGTGTAGCATCCCTCAGGCACCCCTGACTGCCATAAAATGATAAATAGTTAACTTGCTGAGATCACAATCCTACAAGACAGGAGTCTCCCTTGGTTTGCAAATGTCCTTGAGATTTACAACAAAGAAGTTACCTTATCAATAGCCCAATTTCCAAAGACACAGAACTCAGTTCCTCAAGCCTAATGTCACCCTCCCCTCCATAAAAAAAACCGAAGGAGGTGGAAGTAGAAGGAAAAGTAAATAAAGTTAAATTTCTTCTAAACCTAAATCTCATTAACAAGGATGCTTGATAGCAGGAATGTAACATTCCACCAGACTTCCAATTCTCTTTACTTGATAGCAACTAAGCCTTCAATATCCTGATAGTATTCTTTGCCCCAATAGCCCTTCTGGACACCCCTTTGTCCTCACCTACCCAACTCCTGTGTATATAACCAGCCACTCCTCACAACCCGGGGCAGCAGCTCTTCCTGCCCACGGGTCCTGTCCCCGTGCTTTATTAAACCACCATTTTGCACCAAAGATGTCTTAAGAATTCTTTCTTTAATCGTCAGCTCCGAACCTCACCCCACCGAACCTGACTTAGGTTCTGGGACTTCATCACCTTCAGCTCAGGTCATGATCTCAGGGTCCTGGGATCGAGCCCCACATCGGGCTCCCTGCCCAGCGGGAGCCTGCTTCCTCCTCTCTCTCTGCCTGCCTCTCTGCCTACTTGTGATCTCTGTCTGTCAAATAAATAAATCTTTTTTAAAAAATCCTGTATTTCTATAGTTGGAAGAGACTCAATTCTAAATTTTACAACAAAGAAAAATAAGGTGTGAAGACCCCGGGCCCCGGGGGGCACAGTGATTAGTAGTGGCAGGAAGACTTGTGTACCTGAGTCTTCGAGCACTGATAAAAGAATCAGTATTCATAGAAACATGATGAATCATTACTTATTTCCGACTGTCAAGTGATGGAGTCACATAATCAACAAAAATCTGTGTGTGTGCGCACGTGTGCGTGTGTATAAACAGAGGCAACTTTTTTTTTTTTATTGTTTTGTCATTTAACAAGACTTGGGGAATGTATTAGCTGTGCTCTCTAATTCCACATTTCTTTTTCTTCTTTCCAGCTGCTCTACTTTTGAAATGGGGACAACAGCCCATTAGAGTGAACTCCAAACTTGGAAGGTCTTTTTTGCAATGAGGTTTTAAAAATTTTTTATTTTTTTTTCCCATGAGCAGGAGATTACATTAGCACAAGAATGTAGAGCTGCAAAAGGAGCCCACAAAACGTCTGAGCCCCTGGCTCGTTTTGTGCAGATATGGAAACTGAGGCCCAGAGCTGGTCCGTGGCCACCTAGTCAGCAAGAACTGAATTCTAATTCAATCCCTCCCACCTGAGGTCCAGTGGCCCTTCAGGACCTTGAAGTGACCTCTAGTTTACAGAACCTAAAGATGAAAGACAGGAAGTTTCCATTTATTTCCAATATTATTATTTAAATTTAAACTTAAATTTAAATTAAGTTTCCAGAATTATTATTAAAAAAAAGAAAAGATTTTATTTTAAATAATCTCTACACCCAGCATGGGGCCTGAACTCACAGCCCGAGGTCTTCATACACTCCACCCCCTGAGCCAGCTGGGCACCCCAGGAAGGTTACATTTAAATATCGGGAAAGAAACGTTTGGAACAAAAGATAGGCTTCAAGGTCCTAGATCTGCAGGTAAAGGGCTTTCTGGGCAGCGGGAATTTAAGTGTGGGTATGCTTTCTGCAGGGGCAGCGAGAGCTGATGTGGGGGGAAGCCGGGGGGGAGGGCTCAGCGAGGCCGCGTGAGCCCGGACGAGGGAGACCACAGAAGGTGGATTTTTCTCACTCGGCTGTCACTGAAACTGTCACCACTACGGTCTTTATGGTGTAATCATTACCTAGAAAAAGGTCGCCCTAGAATCACAGAACTCTCTTGTTCAGTGTGCGTGGTGTGCATGTGTGTGTGTGTACATGTGAGAGAATGGAGATCATATATATATAATTTTGTAGTAATCGTTTTGTAGCAAAATGTCTGGAAACCTGTTAAGCCCAGAGCAGAAACACAGAGATTACCAGATGACATATCAGAGCCGGTTATTAGTGTCACAAGAGAAGCCTCCTTTTCCCTTCGTCTGACCTCTGCTTCCGATCGGTCCTCCCAGAGGACAGCCTGGGATGGGGGCTCGTGTGCAGTGGTTTGTATGGGCCACGATCCCAGGGAGCAGAGGCCGGGACAGGGGAGAGTGAGTCAGGGAAGGAAGCGGAGCCCGTAAGCAGTGGGGGGCATTCTCCAGGGGAGCCGCACAGTGGCTGGTGGGGCTGGGTAGAAGGCAGCAGAGCAAGAGAGCTTTCCCTCGTGCGTCGGACACTCTGCTGTCCAAGGATCATCGCGCCAGAGGGGGCATGGGCCCCAGGCTGGCTCTCGCAGAGGCTCAGGGAACCCGGGGCAGGGTGGCTGAGACGGGGTCCTGGGGGGGACATGGGCACAAGGCAGGCGGCTGCAGCAGTGAGTGGGAAAGGGAGGGCGGGTGTGAAGGAAGCGCCCCAGAACTGTTCCAAGCTCAGGATAATAATCCCTCGTGGGGGTTACTGCACAGATGACAAGTACCAGGGAGAAGCATCCCAACCGCAGGCTGCAGAGCGGTCGGAGCTCCGAAGGCCTCTTGTGCTCGAGCTGTGCCGCTGTTGAAAAATGCCCTTTAATGACTAGACTTCAGCACACACTGATCCGAGAGCAGGACCGTAGGAGCAGCACCGGGGACGTGAGTCCGGCAGCGCCCTGTGGCTTTCCTGGGTGGCTTCTAGGTCACGCCCGCTAGAACGCGGCTGCCAAGTAGAGGTCAGGGACATTGGGCAGTGCATGCAGGAAATTTCCAAAATTCTGCAAGAGACATGAGCTTTTCAACCACAGAAGGACTGAATTTTAACAGAAACAAATAAAAGCTCTAAAAATTTTTGGCTGTGGGATACAATACTGTCCTCAGTATTAGGTGATTTTCATAACCTCTTTTTGTTTCCTCCCCACATTTGGAGTGAAATCAGAGTGATGTTTAAGCATTCCAGAGGAATGTTTGACACATTTTTACTGAGAACCTTTCATTCAGTTTGACCTGCGGATACCGAGGTCAAGGTTGCGTAACTTGGCCGAAGTCACACACCGGGTGCGTGGTTGTGCTCAAGCTGTGCCTCGCACCGGGTGCGAGGCGGGTCCGAACGAGGAAGCTCTGACCTGGCCCAGGCCAGGCTCGTTGGCGCAGCTGCTTGCCAGCCTCGGGGCTGCGCGTCCCCTCCCACGGGCTTCTGTCTCGGGCCGGGCAGCCCTACCTGGGAGCTGACCATTGCCGGTGCTCCTGCCGGACACAGCCAAGAAGCCGCCGGTGGACTTGTCATCGGCCCGCGCCCTCGGCCGGCTGAGCAAGGGCCGCACAGTCTTCCAGAAGCCTCTCCCTGCCATTCTGTTTCGCTGTGGTTCTCGCTTACTCCCAAGCAAGCACATGAGGGGTTCCAGCAACCGTGAAGAAAGGCGCAGGGGTGAGGCAGAGAGGGAGAGGCCAGGAGAAGGAGGGAAAAGGGGCTCCCCTGTGCAGAGCGGGCGAGAGCACCAGGAGAGGAGCTCTGTCCCCCCGGCCCCGGCCCCCGAGGCCACCGTGGCTGCTCTTCCTCCCACAACGTCCCTCCGGCGCCCTCTGCCGAGAAAGCGCGACACCGTCCCCACTTACTCACTCTGCAGAGAGCGCACCAGTGGGCAGAGCGGCCGGGAGAGGAGAAGCCGATGCCCGGAGCAGGGAGCCGGTGTGGGGACTCCAGCCTGGGACCCTGGGATCATGACCTGAGCTGAAGGCAGCGGCTTCACCGACCGAGCCGCCCAGGCGCCCGTTGTCCCCACTGTAAAGGAGACATCCTTGCTTTTCAGAACGCATCTAGGGAAGGCTGCGTGTGGCACAAGGGGCAATTAATTTTTACGACAAACTTCCCCCGACGAAGTTCCCACCTGCCATGACCTCGGCAGACCTGGGCTCAAGTCCTTAGTCCTGCCACTAACCAGCGGTGTGACCTTCGGCAAGTTACTTGACTTCTCTGAGCCTGTTTTCTCTTCTCCAAAATGAAGGTACGATGGTCCACGTCAGGACTGTTACGTGGAATAGAGGTAATGAGCGCAGGACCCGGCTCCTGGGAGGCGCTTAATAACTAATAATTAAATTAGTTCCAAGCTGCAGTCCTAAAGTTTTTTCCTATTTCTTTAGAAGCTGTGAAGGTATCAGAGCGCAGACATAATTCCTACGAAACTGCCCCGCCGTGTGGAGAGAGCTCAAAGCACCTGCTAGTGGTCTCTTCTCACAAAGGATCTGTTTTCAGGATTTCAGTATCTTCAGGGAAGTCACCCTGGAAAATGCCTTTTTTGCATTCGTTTTCCCCACTTTCTTTATCTCCTCTCTGATTAAAGTGGGCACTTTTCTTTGTTTTCTTCTTACTGATTCACAGGTGTGTACCCTTCAGTGTGTGTCTGTTTCCCAGTAAGTCACTAAGCTCCACAATCACGCTGGCCACATTCTTGGAGCGCAGTAAGTGCGTCAGGTGTGCAGAGAAGGAGCTGGCGCTGAGGGGGGGGGGTGTATGGCAACTGTGGGTCCCGGAGCTGAAGGGCAGGGAACTGGGGAGCAGCAAGAGAACCTTCTAGAGGTTTATAGAAATGCCACCGCAGTATTTCTCACCTCACTCTGCCTAACGCTAGCTCCAGTATTCGGAGCATGCACTGAAATGGTTAAAGCAGTTAGAATTATTCCAAAGAACAGTCCGTGATGGTCTGAGGAGGTTGCCCAGGAAGAGAGAGAGCCCACCTCAGGGAGTTTGCTCAACACCTGCTTTTGAGAAACTGCCCAGCCGGGCCTTGCGGCCCATCAGCCTCTGCTCGTGCGGAGCAGGGTCAAGGCTCTGTCGTTATGTTTTAGACCTAAGAGGAGGTGAGGAGACGGGAGAGGCAGACGGAGAGGGTGAAGCCTGTGCTCCAGGAAGCAGGGACGGTGACAGAGGGCTCTGCTCGCCCCGGTAGAGGAAGGGGTCGCTCACTTACCTTTTGGCTCCTCAGCCCAGGGGGAGGAGGGTGGTGGCTGGAGATTGATGGAAAGTCCACCTGACCTCGTGAATCGGCCTCTGCCTTGGGTACCCTCTTAGGTCAAGGCCATCTTCAGAGCGAAGAGCCCAGGGCTTTTCTTACCTCCACAGACCTTCAGGCAGATGAAAAGAGGAGTCAGGCAGCCAAATTAATCTCCTCGGACCCTCCAGGAGCCCCTTGTATTGTCCGAGGGGTTCTTATTCCCAAAGTAGTCCGGAACGAACCCACGTTACTTCTCAGCGAGAGGGCTTGGCCAGACCACGGGCCAGCTGTCATCGCTCCCCGTGTACCTCCACACCTAGACCTCGTTGCACTGGCAGGTGTTCCAGAGGGGCTGGCTACTTAGACGGGCGGACAGCTCCCCAAGACTGGGGAGACTGAAGGCCCTGGACTCATTCCTGATGGTCCCTGGACTTTGGGTGCACATCTAGAACGCCCTCAGTTGGCTACACGTTTTGGCTTAAGGGTCTTAACGGCTCCTGCAGCCCCTCGGGACTGAGGGACTTCCCAGGGCGGGAGGACACACCCCCCGCAGGGCCGTTCCTCCCAGGGAGGCCAGTTCAGGTCTGCAGAGCACGGCAGAGGCAGCCCCATGCAGGCCTCAGAGCCTCAGCCCGTTAGGAAACCATCTCTGCCTCCCTCTAGTTCTGAGCGCTGAAGCTAACTCCCAGCAACTATAAGAGGCACCTGAGTCCGGACACGTGAAAATCTGAAAAAAAAAAACGAGTGGCTTAAAATTGATGACACATGTGTAGCCAGAAGGGCTAAGTGTTTCATTATCAGCTTCCGTGCCTGCCAGGTTGCATTTGACCCGGCTTTACACGCTCAGCTGACGCACTCTGTCAGATCCCCTTCTGAGACCAGTTGTGGACAGGGCAGAGTGCGTGGGATTCCTCCCGGAATCCGCGGGGCGGGGGGGCCAGTTGAGGGAAGGGGTGGGGAGGACACTGGTCAGACACGGAGTTACCACACTATGTCACACTTAGCTACTTCGGTTTAGGATTAGGGTCAGACAAGAGTCCTTGCACGCGAGGGAAAAGCAGGAGTCAGGAGCAACAGCTTAGCTGTTTTAAAATGCAGCTTTATCGTTCGGGTACAGCCCGGGAGCTGACTGCTCCTCGGGTACAGCCCGGGAGCTGACTGCTCCTGGAAGTTCGCGGTCTCCACATTCCATTTAGTAATGTAAATGTAAAGCCGGGTCTGTCTCCTCGCAGGAGCATGTGCATCACGATGGGAGAAGAACCTTTTGTCATGCAGGGGACTGTTAATTGTTGCATTTCAGGCATCCCCGGAAGATGCTGAGGACCTTCTCAACACCCTCGAATCACACTTCACCTGCTCATAAGTTGGGGAATTATTTTGTGTACAAGCTTACTTTATTTATTTTAAATACCCTATTCTGAGCAAGGCACATCGCGATGCTATCTATTGTTTGGGAGCTTCTTGTTATGGGAATTTTTCAAACATTCGTAAAAGTGGAGAGAAACAAGAGCCCCGTGTACCTGTCACCCCGCTCCAACAGCTGCCCACGGAATCCCACCCTGTTTTATCTCCACCCTCAACACTACAGATTCCTTATCTTTTTAAAAACCTTTTTTAAAGTTTTGTTTGTGTAAGTAATCTCTACACCCAACATGGGTCTCGAACTCACAACTCCAAGATCAAGAGTCACATGCTCTTCTGACAGAACCATCCAGACACCCCTACATATTTATTGCCTTAAATCCCAACACTGTCATGTCTGTGGGAGCCTATTTAAATACCATCCTCAGTGTAGTCATTGGGCCCTTTTCGTCATACTATAAATTTGTCTCTTTCTTTTAATACAGTTCCTAAATGGAATGTGGAGACCGCGAACTTCCAGGAGCTGAAGTCAGAGTTAACTGAGGTTCCTGCTTCCCGAATCCTGAAGGAGAGTCCATCTGGCCATCCTGAGAATGAAGAGGAAGACCCTGGTACGAAGTTAAATGTCTTCCCTTTTGTCCACACACGGTCTTTATCTGGGCCTGTTCTGTGTTCAGAGCTGGTCAGTCCGCTTTGCGGGGAGGGCGAACCATCAGCTCTGGCAGTGAGGCAGGAAAGTGGGAGAGGAAGAGCCCCTCTCTGCTCCCTTCCCAGAGAAGCCCCGCAGGAAGTCAGCCTTTCCTAGCAAAGCCCTAGATCTCACTCGCTGCCCCCCACGGGGATGGTGGGCTCAGCTGGGCTGCGCTGGGGGAAGAGGAGAGAGAGGGGACTCTCACCCCCGTGATTGCCACCTAGAAGTCCATCGCATTGTCCAGCAGGTCCTTCAGATCTTTCTTTTTCTTCAGGCCCGATGACCCCATGTGCCCTCTCAGCACACAGTTAGCAGATACTCAGCAGAAGTGTCTTTTCTGAACGGTGGGTACTGAGAAGTACAGCTGCCCCTCTCCAAAGTGCTCCCTGAAAGCCGGGCTTAAGGCGGGCTCTTTCAGAAGCTGTGACTACCCGTGTTTCTGGAAATTACTTCCAGCACAGGAGCTTGCATGGCGATGGGGATGTTTTAAAGTTTTCCAAATACGGTTCTCTGAGACCCGAGCAGCAAAGACTTCCCACCCTTTACACGGAGAGTGAAAAAAGCACAGATAGCTGCTTGTCTGTTTCAGCCAAGTCTACATTTTTAACCATCTATTCATCACATTTTAAAACGTATGTTCGGGTTTTATTGTATTAAAATGACCCCTATACTATGTGGTCCATCAGTTCAGGCTTGAAGAACTTTGTTTTACAGAGGTTTTTTTTTTTTTTTTTTCTTTTCTTTTCTTTCTTTCTTTTGTTTGTTGGTTTGAGAGAGAGAGCATGAGAGGGGAGAAGGTCAGAGAGAGAAACAGGGACTTCTCCCTGTTGAGCAGGGAGCCTGATGTGGGACTCAATCCTGGGACTCCAGGATCATAACCTGAGCCAAAAGTAGTCACTTAACCAACTGAGCCACATAGGCACCTGGTTTTACAGAGTTTATTATAATGACTTGATTTTTGTTTCATTTTTATTAATTTTTTAAGATCTTATTTATTTATTTATTTATTTGAGAGAGAGAGGGAGCGAGTGCACACAAATAGGGGGAAAGGGGCAGAGGGAGAGGGAGAAGCAGACTCCCTGCTGAGCAAGGAGACCAGCAGGTGGCTGGGGCTGGATCCCAGAACCATGAGATCAAGATCTGAGCTGAAGGCAGCTGCCCAACTGACTGAGTCACCTAGGTGCCCTTGTTTCTTTCTTTCTTTCTTTTTTTTTTTTTTTTGAGATTTATTTACTGGGACGCCTGGGTCCCGCATCGGGCTCCTTGCGCAGCGGGGAGCCTGCTTCTCCCTCTGCCAATGCCTGCCTGTGCTGGTGCGCTCTCTCTCCCTCTCTCTAACAAATAAATAAATAAAATCTTTTAAAAAAAGATTTATTTACTTATTTATTTGACAGACAGATCACAAGCAGGCAGAGAGGCAGACAGAGAGGGTGGAGGGTAAGCAGGCTCCCCGCGGAGCAGCGAGCCCGATGTGGGGCTCGATCCCAGGACCCTGGGATCACGACCTGCACCTAAGGCAGAGGCTTTAACCCACTGAGCCACCCAGGGCCTGCCCCCATTTCATTTTTAAAAAATGAATTTGATCAGACATGAAAGTAAAGAGTAGTATAACAGACCCCGTCAGTGTCTGCCCGGCGTCAGTCAAATAGGCTGCTCCCTGCAGCCTTCCTCTTTACAACAGATACCGGGTGACAAGTGTCACTAATACTTTCCAGGCCATTTACTCTCTACGAGGTACCCAACATGTGTGATCACATTGAACACCCACAACATCCCTACTACCCGAAACTGTCCCTTTGTACCCACGACCACGCCAGGGTCGAGGGGCTGAGGGACCCGAACGGCACCGTGCCGGGGAAGGGCAGAGCCTGACCTTGACCCCGGCGCCCCATCTCCTGGGCTGTGGCTCGGGCGGGCTCGGGCGCGCGGCCGCGGGGCGCACGGACGGTGGCAGAGCGGCCCGGGTCATGCGTGTGTCGCGCCCCGGGTCATGCGTGTGTCGCGCCCCGGGTCATGCGTGTGTCGCGCCCCGCAGGCTGCGGAGAGCTGGTCTGGGTGGGCGAGCCGCTCACCCTGCGCAGAGCCGAGACGGCCGCGGGCAAGTACGGCGTGTGGATGCGAGACCCGAAGCCCCGGCCCCCGCACACGGCGGAGACCACGTGGCGAGTGGACACGGTGGGCGCCGACGTGCGGCAGGTGCTCGAGTACGCCCGCGCCGCGCAGTTCCTGCAGGGCCGCCCCTCCCGGGTGCACGTGCTGCCGCGGCCGCTGGAGAGCACCGGCGCCGTGGTCTACGCGGGCAGCCTCTACTTCCAGGCCGCGGGGTCGGCCACGCTGGTGCGCTACGACCTGGCCTCCGGGACGGTGCGGGCCGAGAGGGAGCTGCCGGGCGCCGGCTTCCGCGGGCAGTTCCCGTACTCGTGGGGCGGCTACTCGGACATCGACCTGGCGGTGGACGAGACGGGGCTGTGGGCCATCTACAGCACGCGCGCGGCCCGGGGCGCCATCGTCCTGTCGCGGCTGAGCCCCGACAGCCTGGCCCCGCGGCGCACGTGGCAGACCAACATCCGCAAGCGCGCGGTGGCCAACGCCTTCCTGGTGTGCGGCCGCCTCTACACGGTCAGCAGCTACGCGTCGCCCGACGCCGCCGTCAACTTCGCCTACGACCCGGCCACGGGGCGCACCAAGGCGCTGCGCGTGCCGCTGCGGGTCCGCCACGGCTACAGCTGCGCGCTGGACTACAACCCGCGCGAGCGGCGCCTCTTCGGCTGGGACAACTTCCACATGGTCGCCTACGACGTCCGCCTCGCGCGGGGCTGAGTGCGCGGCGGCCCGGCCCGGCCCGGCCCTCGGGGCGCGATCTGCGGCCGCCCCGGGCCGCCCCGGGGGCTCCGGGGGCCGGGGCGGGGGGAGGGCTCGCGCCGGACCGCCCGCCTGGACCGCCCGCCTGGCCCCGGGTCGTCCCGGCCGCCCGCTGGTTCCCGCCGCCGCAGCGGGGTCAGACCAGCGGCTCTTGTGGCCGCGCGGGGGTGGGGTGGGGTCGGGGGCTTCGCGCGGCGTCGCTGCGGCGCCCCATAACCTTGGCCCCGCGAAATAAAGCGATCTCACAGCCTGTCCTGACCTCCGCCTGCTTTGCTTAGGAGAGCCCGGATTCCGGCACCTGATAATCCCTCGGGGTGCGAGCTGAGCCAGCAGGACACCAGCAGTGTGTGTGTGTGTGTGTGTGTGTGTGTGTCTGAGAGGTGGCTTTGCCGCGTGGCCCCGGACGACACCAGGCAACCATGGAACCTGCCCCTCCGCCCCATCGCCTGGGCTCCAGGTCCCTCCCAAGCCATCTTCTCTTTCCCCAGCAGCCTGGGCTCTGTGTCGGCTCTTACTGGCCGGGGCATGGGCATCCGTTCCCTAAACTACAACCCAGGTGAGCAGATGCGCCCCCCCCCCATTGGCTTTTAAGTAACTGAACTTATTGTGACCTTGATGTCCCCTTGCCCCGAGTGGGACAACACTTCATCTGGCCAATTCAGCTTGGCCACTGTCGCGTTAATGTGCTTTCAGTCAGTTCAGGTCATTCCTCGTCCCCGAGCTCCTCCAGGTGGCCTCCGTGCTCCAGAGAGGCCAGGGCCCTGGGGAGAGCAGGGAGAGGCATCCAGGCCAATTCTTGTCCCGCCGGGTCTCAGTCACTGTGCAGCCTCCAGTACTGGCCGCTGACACGCTCGTCTCCACATGTGACGGCCACGTGACGGCCATGTCCCGAGGCCAGCTCCGGCAGGCTGCTGCTTTGTCCCAGCCTGTTCTGTGTCCCTTCAGGAGGTTATTTGCACCAGAGGAAACTCGGGGTGCTCAGGCACTCTCCCCTAGATTGGTTTCGGGCCCCTTCTGCCCCTCTGCTGGCACACGGGCCACTTCCCTTAGAACTTTGCCACCTACCCAGGTTTAACCTGGAAGCTTCTGCCTTCTCATGCCCCAAACCATCTGCTTTGACAAGAACTCTCCAGAACCTATGCTCTCTTTTTCTCTCTTTCCCTGGCCTCCCCCAGACATTATACAACTGCAGGGATGCCACAGTCGGGCCCTTCTCCTGTTATCTTCTCAAATCTTGGTCTTGGGACCAGGCCTCACTCGGCCTTTTGATTTCCAAGAGAACCAGCACTTTAACGTCAAAACCTTGACTTTAAAGACAAGTGTCTCTACCGCGAGTCCTAAAGCGTGTGCTTCGGAAAGCAAAACGCAGAACGGAACATTTCCTACCCCCTCGAGAGTCAGTCCTTGTAGGGGCTACGGGCACCAAGCGTGAGCAGGAAGGTGAGTCTCTCCACGGGCGTGTTCGTCTGCTCGGGTCACCATGACAAAGGCCATGGAAGCGGTGGCTGAGACCATGGAAGTCTATTCTCTCACCATTCTGGAGGCTGAGATGGAGGTGTCACCAGCGGTGTGTCTTCTGAGGCCTCCCGTCTTGGCTTGTAGATGGTTGCCTTCTCCCTGACTCTCCACAGGGCCCTCCTTCTGCGTGCATCTGTGCCCTACTTTCCTCTTTTTTAAGAACAGCAGTCAGATCGGATTAGGGCCCACCCCAGTGACCCAATTTTACTGCAATTACCTCTTTAAAGCTCCTTTCTCAAAATACAGTCACCTTCTGAGGTACTAGGGGTTAAAACTTTGACACACGAACCCAGGGGCGACACACCATTCAGTCCGTACCAACTGGATGTCACCACTGCACCCCACTGATACCAGACTCTTAAAGACTAGAACCCCACAAGTAGGAACTCATGAGCTCATTCACCGCCGTGAGCGCCTGTCGCCGCGGGTGTCTGAAGGACTCGTGCGAGATGGTGAGAGCTTCGGGTGAGAAGCCCATCCCCTCTCATGCTGGTGAGGCCAGGCTCACACACACCAGCCCACGGCTCCTCTTCTTTCCCTCTGTCAGCTCCCGCCTCTGGCTTTGGGGCGGAAGAAGAGTTTGAACGAAGGATGGAGGAAGGGAATTGTTCTGGACGTGGCGTCCAAGAAATTCGACGGGCCTGCATCGCTGAGCGCTCCTCCCGCGTTCCCGAGCTCCCCCCTCCAGCCCGAGCTGCTCGGGGTCCTCCGGAGAAACAGAACCCGCGGGAGATGCGGATGTAGATATGAAACGAGATTTAGTGGGAAGAACTGATTCACGCCAACTGTAGAAGCTGAGAAGACCCAGGGTCTGCCTTCTGGAAGCTGGAGGCCCAGTAGCCTGGTGGTGTGATTCAGTCCGAGTCCGAGGGCTTGAGAACCGGGGAAGCCGAGGGCATGAACCCCAGGGACGACAGGGGTCCCCGCTCAAGCAGGCAAGCAGCAGGCACGGGGGTGGATTCCTCCTTCCCCCGGCTTTTTGCTCTACTCAGGCCCTACGGGGACTGAACGATGCCCCCCACGCTGGGCGGGCGTCTGCTCTGCTCTACTGAATCCTCAGGTTCAAAGGCTCATCTCAGTTGGGGACACCGTCACCCCTCGCATGCGAACAACGCTGCATCTGGGCACCCCTGGGGCCAGTCAATTTGACACACAAAACTCACAGTCCCACCGCCTAAGCCGCTCCAGACTGACGTGCTTCCGGGCTCTGCGGTCGCCTCGGCCCTGGCCCGTTCCTCAGTCTCACCTGGCACCGTGGCTCTGAGCGCCGCGGCTGTGCCCAGGACCCCGCTTACACCTCCAGCACACACCTTACTCCTAAGCCCCAGGATCGTTTCTTTATCTGCAAGCTGGGCCTCTCCAGTGAAGTGTCCTGTAGGCCGGGGCACCTGGCTGACTCTGCTGGGGGAGCAGCTCTTGATCCCACGAGTTTGGGCTCCCTGTTGGGTATAGCGATTACTTAAAAATAAAATCTTAAGAAGATGTCTATGAGGCATATCCACTCGGCAAACTAGGATCTCTGCGTTTCCTCACCTCACCCCCGTCTTACGTGCAGAATCCGCTCTTCTCGGAGCTGCTAAAAACTCCATTCCTCCTGCTGCTCAGGCCCAAGCTCCTTTTTTTTTTTTTTTTTTGAGTTTATTGGTTTAATTTTCTCTTTTTAAGATTTTTATTTATTTGAGAGAGAGAGCACAAGCTGGGAGAAAGGCAGAGAGGGAAGCAGGCACCTTGTGGAGCAGAGAGCCCGATGCAGGGCTGGAGCCCAGGACCCTGGGATCATGACCTGAGCCGAAGGCAGAGGCTCAACCCCCTGAGCCGCTACCCCGTCCCCCCTCCCCCCTGCCCCGGGGCCACAACTCTTGACGTCATCCTCTACTTGCTGTGGTCAAACCCACATCCGACACATCAGAAATCCTCCTTGGGTCCATCTTCAGGCACATCCGTGCAGAACCTGAGCACATCTGTCACCACATCTGTCACCGCGGCTCCCGCTCAGATTCATGTCATCCTCCTCCCGGATGGACACAGCCTTCTTGCCTCGGACGGGCTTGACCCCTTCACAGCCAGGGCGGCCGCTCTGGAAAGCCCCCACGGCCCGAGTTCCACAGTCCCCGAGACCCTCCCCCAACCCCTCTGTCCTGTGCCTGCTTTGCTCGGCTCCAGCTGCCGGCCCGCCCGCCTCCTGTGCGAGCTCTGGGCACTCTGGTCTCGGGCCCTTCATGCCGGCTCTTCCCCTCGGCCCAGCGGCCACACGCCTACGTCACCCAACTAACTGTCCCCTTCCTCAGGAGGCCGACCGGACCAGCCCGTTTAAAGTGCAGCTGCCCGGCCGTTTCGTCAGCCACTTCCACCCCTCCTGACCCCGTCTGATTATTTCAAAACTTCATTTCCAGTGCATTTATCATCTCCTGACATACGATATAATCCATTGATTTTAAATTGTCTATACTTTCCGCCGCACGTCCCTCTCTGGAATGTTTGGAAGGTCATCAAGAAGACAGGACTCCCGGCTGATGTGTGAGCCGGACGCTGGTGACTGGAGAGCCTCGCGCCGCCCGCACCCCCGGCCTTGGATGCCCCCAGAGAGCGAGACAGTCCTGTGCTGGTAAGATCACCTGCACCAGGACGCCTGGGGGCTCCATGGATTAAGCGTATGCCTTTGGCTCCAGTTATGATCCCAGGGTCCTGGGATCCAGCCCCACATGGGGCTCCCTGCTCAGCGGGGGTCTGCTTCTCTCTCTCTGCCTCTCTGTCTCTGACAAATAAATAAATACAATATTAAGAAGAAGAAGAGAAGACCAGCATTTATGTGACATTAACTTTTAAGATGTAGAGGGCGGGCGTGGGGTTGTCCTCGTCCAAGACAAGGCTTGCGGCAGTGCCCTTGCGTATTAACGCTGCAGCGGCGCTTTCCTCCTTCAGCCTCTCCCTGCCTTCCGAGTGCGGGGTCAGGGTCAGGTCACACCCGGGGAGCTCCCCAGGGGCTTACGAGCCAACATGCGGCGAGCCAGCCGGGAGACACAGGACATGGGCCCTGGAAATGAGGCATCTGTGTGTGTGGGGGGGGGGTCCTCAGGCTGCCAGCGGCCTCTGTGAGGGGCGGGGGCTGCGGGGCCTCGTTTGTCAGATGCTTGTGGACGGCCACGTGAGTACGGGGATGCCCCCCAAACACTCGCTGCTGTAAGGGGTTTATCTGAGAAAGCCGGCATCGCTCACTGCGGCAACGCAGAGGACCAGACAGGTGGCTCAGGGGGGCTGGATGGCGAAGAAGGCCTGCGTAGGGCTGAGCTGGAGGCAGCTGGCAGAGCCCAGGTCAGAGAAGAGCATGGGAGTGTCCCCCGCCCTACTGGCTTTGGGGCTGGCAGACCCCATGGGAGAGCAGGGGAATAAGCAAGAAGCCTTAGCAGATGGCGCCGCAAAGCTAAGACCCCAGCCCTTGTGACAAAGCCTGGTTTGGGAACGGAGAGGTAAAATCTCTGGGTAAGTGATGGGAATGAAGGCGGTGGAGGGGTGGCCGCCCCGGGTGGCTCCGTGGGTTAAGCCTCTGCCTTCGATTCAGGTCATGAGCAGGGAGCCTGCTTCCCCCTCTCTCTCTGCCTGCCTCTCTGCCTACTTGTGATCTCTCTCTGTCAAATAAATGAATAAAATCTTTAAATTAAAAAAAAAAAAAAAAAAGACGGTGGAGTGGTGATTGACGAGGAACAGACAAAATGCTCCAGGCTGTCTGTCCCCTAAAACAAAGGAGAACTTTAAACAGCCATTCCCCCAAAGCTCCTAGGAAAAAACTGGCATTTTTTCTCTGGCCCTTGAGGTTGTAAATCTTGTCCTGCTTTGAAATGCACCCCCCACCCCAGGAAATAACCAAAACATGGCCCAGAGACTGGAAGGGGAAAAAGGAGGGAGTAGAAGCTTTATAGAACCCCGACTCCCTTGCCCCAAGTCTAACCCGCAAGCTCCATCGGTCACAAGTGTCAGTGAAGAGCCCTGTGAAGGGTACCTGGCTCTTGGTTGGAGTTTTGGAACAAAAGCTGAAGGGATACAGAAAGTTCCAGAAGGTTTGTGAAAAGGGAATTTTGAGAAACAAATTTTATGTGTCGTCAAGCTAAGACTGGAATGGATTTATGTATTTTTTAAAGAGTTTTAATATCCAACAAACACTGGTGAAAAAAATTGAATTTGTTTTTCTATTAATGGGAAAACGTTTTCTCAGATAATTACTTTTTTGGAAAAAGAAATTGTAAGCAAAGGTTTTTCTTTACCTTTAATGTCATCTGCCTAGAAAAGAGAGAGCCTGTCTTCATCAGGTCTTTGATTCTTAAGAAACGGAGTCTTATCACAGAGGCTACGTTGGTTTTTTTTACAACTATGTAAATTTTGCATACATAAAATTTCATGGGAAACACTGTCAAGTAACAAGTGATGCTAAACTCTCTTTGGGCTGTGTTAGTATGAAATTTCAAACATCTGATACATACTGGTGTCATGATAATAACATTTTAAAATGTACGTCACAGAAATGACCAAATTTCCCTGTCGACTACATGATACTGGACTTTCATCAGATTTTTAACTAACATGGCCATTTTTTTTTAAAGGTTTTATTTATTTATTTGAGAGAGAGAGAAAGAGAGAGAGCACGAGAGGAGGGGGAGGGTCAGAGGGAGAAGCAGCCTCCCGAGCAGGGAGCCCGATGCAGGACTCAAGCTCAGGACTCCGGGATCATGACCTGGGCTGAAGTCGCCCAACCAACTGAGCCACCCAGGCGCCCTATCATGGCCATTTTGAAAGTCTTTTATCATTTCCAGACTGTTACTATTTTATTCTGATACTCTGGTTGCTGCCGATGGCAGGGCGGGGGGCGAATATCCCTGTTAAAGTCCTTCATCCTCAAGGAAATTCAATAAAAAGTACTTTGAGGGTTTCTGATAACTAAGATCAACTTGCCTCATGTGGGAGGGAGAAGACAAGCCTTCCACGGGCTCCCCCAGGCCACCTGCACAGCCTGCGACGGTGGCCCTTGTCCTTCCCCGCAAGCCAAGCAGGCCCACGGCACTGACAATACGACGCTGACCTGTGCAGATTGGCCTCTGCTGGGGACCCCTGCCAGGGGAGGGGCAGCGAAGCCACAGAAAATTCAAGGTCCAGGCACCGCCGAAAGGTTTCAGGAGTCGTCCTGTCCGATAAGACTCAGGGTTGTCCCACAAGCCGTGATCCATGAGGTACGAGCTTATCCGATCGCCAAGAAGGAGAAAGAGGTGCCCATCTTTGTAGGGATTTGGGGGTCTGGAGGACTTTTATTCCCCATCTGGCACAGAGCCTCTGACCCTTATGCTGCCTGGTAAAGAAAGGGCACCTATAGGCTGGGGGTCAGACAACAAGCTGCCTTTGAGAAAGCCGAACTCCGTGTGAAGCAGATCAAAGCTGTGGCCATCTCCCCAGCAGGGCTGCCCCAGGGTCGTGTGTGACCGGGACTCCAGAAGGTATGGGCTGGGTGCTGTGGCAGAAAAAATACACAAGGAGAGAGCACCCCTGGGATACGGGTCTCAGCTCTGAAAGGGGACCGAAGCCCAATATACCCGAGCAGAGCCCCCACTGCTGGCAGGTGCACACGCTCCTCCAGGTACAGCCTCCCACACGGCAGCCATCGGGCCAGCGATCACTCATGAGCCCTGACCACTGACCCATTGTACTGGCGACCCCGACAGTGGGAAGCCAAGAGATAGATGACCATGGATAAGCCTATATGGGGTCAGGATATGTGGCAAGACATCTGGGGGCGTCTGCAAGAGCTTGAGGCAGAACTCCCTGTTTTCCACGTCCCAACTCACGAGGGGCTGACACGCCCCCCAGCCCCCGCCCAAGCAGCTCGCAAGCTGGGGACCCAGCCTGGGAAGAGCCCTAACTACTGAGTCTTCGGCAGACACAGCGGGTTGGGCACACAGAAAGAGTGGCCACCGCGATGTCCAAGGAAGACGGCAGATTGACATGAATGCTGGATTGTTCCTTGAGTACAGAGACGTAGTTAATGTAGGAAAAGCATGACCGTGTGTTCCCAGCGACACCCAAGGTAACCACCAAGAGAGTCTGAGACCATCCACCAGAGTTCCCGGCCCATGAGGGACTGGCAAATTGGTCCTGTTGGCCCCTCCTTCCAAGCGAGGGCTTTACATATGCCTGGGTTTGTGGACCCTGCGTGTGGCCTAACACCACCTCGCCCCTGTCCTCACACAAACCAAGCTGCCAGCAAGAGGGGGAGACACACGACCACACATAGACACCCTCCTCACCGAGACAGCCTCTGGAGACCACATTTCAAAATCACGACGTTGAGCAGAGGTTCTGTCTCCGCTGTAACCCGCAAGCCGCAGGGTGGGCGGAAAGAAAACATGACTATTAAAGGAGCAGATCAAGTTACTAACAATGGTGGGGCGGGCTGAAGCTCTGGCCCAGTCTTGCATACGCTTGAATGATCGACCACGGGGCCTGTGCCCAGATGCCAGCCCGGGGACCCCCGTGGAGGCACCCAAGGCTGTAACGGTGTGGAAGTCATGGGAAACGGCCAGCACCCCACCCCCGACTCTCAACCGGTGTGAATGCCCCTGAGGACACCAAGCCCATCTCATCCCACAGGGAAGGCGGACTTACTTGGCCCTTCGGGGTGACAGGGAAGTACTCCATCTCCACAGCAGGCAAGACCTGCTGAAATGCACCCTTGAGAGCGCCTGGATGGCTCAGTCGACTCAGCATCTGCCTTCGGCTCAGGTCGTGATCCTGGAGTCCTGGGATCGAGCTCTGCGCTGGGGGGTGGCGGTCCCTGCTCAGCGGGGAGTCTGCTTCTCTCTCTACCACTCCCCCTGCTCCTGTTCTTTCTCAAATAAATAAATAACATCTTTAAGAAAAAGAAAAAAAAATAAGTTCAGCCAGCAAGTCTTAAAGACTAGCAGACAAAGCCTGTCTTTTCTGAACACTGAAACGCTGAAGTCATCTCAGGGTTATTCGGATAGAACACAGTGTTCATACCCGAGGAGTCTGCTAACGGGTTGTCTTTACTCAATCACGTCACACAAAGGAACACCCTGATTGATCCGACCTCCAGCTTAGGGGACTTGATAAACCAGTAGTTCAGATCAGAGGCTGTCGTAGAAAAATGAGTCACTGCTTTCAGGCATCACCGCCTGAATCAGTGACTTCTCTTGCGTGCTCCCGTGACGTGTGCCTCCCGTGCCCCAGCCAGCCCGCACAGGGGCCACCCCGGAGACGGCCCCTGAAGACCCTGCTGACCACCCAGGACCCGTCTGGGAAGAGGGAGTGGCTCACTAGACTGCAAGGTCGGCCACGGTCATCACTGGGGAGGCCTGGGGAAGCTCCTCCCCAGGAGGGGATCGCGGGTTGCCCCGGAGCTGGACCCGGTGCAGAGGCCCCTCACCTCCCTTCCTTGCGCTGGGAATGTGGCTCGTGCTGGCCTCTCCCCCCTCCCTGGAGTGGACGCGGTGAGGAGGTATTGAAGACACCTGCAGGACAGACACACCTGAGCCCCATGAAGGCCTCTCTATAAACGTTCGAGACGTGGCCAGTAATGCAAGGGTCCTGTCATCCTGCTGGCACCAAGACAAGCCTGTGTGGTAGCACCCTGTGCTTGTGAAGTCCGCCGCCTACCATGCTGGGGGGCCCGGTCCTCCCCTTCTCCGCCCCCCTCCCCTACACCACCTCCTGCACGCCGGGGCTGGCTTCAGATTTCACCTGGGAAGCTCCCTAGGTGATTTCAAACCAAAAACACCTTCCATGGAGTCAGGAATTGGGGTCAGGAACTGACGGTTTTGTTCAGTGATAAGTCCCTAGAGCAGTGCTTGGCTCACATAGTAGCCAATATTTTTTTATTTTTTATTATTCTTTTTAGTCCATTTGTTTCCTAGCAATTTAATTTTAAAAAATATTTTATTTGTCAGAGAGAGAGAGAGAACGCACAAGCAGGGGGAGCAGCAGGCAGAGGGAGAAGCAGGCTCCCTGCTGAGCAGCGAGCCCCGTGTGGGCCTCGATCCCAGGACGCTGGGATCTTGACCTGAGCTGAATGCAGATGCTTAACTGACTGAGCCACCTGGGTGCCCCTTTTAATTCATATTTTTTTTAAAACAAATACGTGAACTGAAAAAAACATCCTGGAACTTGTTCAGAAATAACTGGAGGGGCGCCTGATTGGCTCAGTCGGTGGAACATGCAACTCTTCCGTGTTCCATGAACTCTTGTGGGTTCAAGCCCCATATTTGGGGGGGGGGTGTAGAGATTACTTAAAAGTAAAACCTTAAAAAAACAAAAGAACTGGAAATAAAATACCACAATGGTTAGTCTTTCTTACTTTTGCCCTCCTGGATTCTATTCTTAACTGGCCGTTTGACCTTTGCCAAACCACTTGACCTCTCTGTTCCAGCACGGTCTCGTAGAACTTTCTGCAACGTTAGTCGTGTTCTAGATCTGCAGCATCCAGTATGGTGGCCACTAGTCTCATAAAGCTCCCGAGTAGTGGAAATGTGGCTAGCACAACTGAGGAACTGAGTTTTATTTAATTTTAATGAATTTAAATTTAAGTAGCCACACGTGGCTACTGGCTATCCTACTGGACAGTGCAGGTTTGTTTCGTCTTCTGACGGAGGAGGTCGGGACTAATGGGAGCACCCAGCTGGCGAGGACAGGCGCTCCACGCACGCTCCCCCCGACCCCTGCCCCATGCTGCTGCAAGGAAGCACACCTGATCAAAGGTTGGGTGGGGGGACCAGAGTACATTTTTAAGGACAGGCTTGGAGAGAGGACACCCACAGGGACCCTACGAAGTAGATGAAATAAAAGCACCTCAGGAGATGCCCAGGTGGCTCAGCCGGTTGGGCGTCTGCCTTTGGCTCGGGTCATGATCCCAGGGTCCGGCAAGTAAGTCCTGCGTTGGGCTCCCTGCTCAGCGCGGAGCCTGCTTCTCCCTCTGCCTGCTGCTCCCCTGCTTGTGCTCCCTCGCTCTCTGAATATCAGGATAGTTTTCATATGTGGATTTAAATTTTTTAAATGCTATTTTTAAAGATTTTATTTGACAGAGATAGAGAGTGCAAGTGGGGGGAGCAGGAGAAGCAGGCTCCCTGCTGAGCAGAGACCCCGATGTGGGGCTCGGTCCCAGGACTCTGAGATCATGAGCTGAGAGGAATTATCACATTTTTTATGTTTTCAAGCTGCTCCAACGAGCCTCAGAAGTCCTTAGAAGTACTTTGGGGGCTGGGGGTGGGTGCAGAGTCTTGACCTTGGATCTGAACAAGACTTCTCTCCCACTCTGCACATGGCTTCTTTTCAGCTTGGGTTTCTTCTGCTACAGCGTTTGAAATGCACTTAAATCTCCTAGAAGCACAGCTTGAAAGTACTGTCCTTAAATGTGCACGACCATTAGCCCAGCACCAGCAGACACAACACAGCTCAGTTAAACGAGTGCATAGGCCACAAGACTGTAATGTGCCCGGCTGAGCTTTGAAAACCCAAATCTCTCCTAGTTCTCCGGAGCGCAGTTCTTTAAAGTCACAGATTCCTGGACTTCTCACCAACCCGATTTAATAAACACTGAAGTCTCGCCTTTTTTTTTTTTTTTTTTTTAATTCAAATACAATTGACGACTCTCCATAGAACAAGGCAAATGAAAGCTCAAATGTGAATGTAAATCATTGACTTGGCTTGAAAAACCGAAGATAGCCCTAGTGCATTCGTGAGGATAAACACCACTCAGCCGTGAGGAAAGGAAAAACAAAGATGTTCTAAGACAAGACGGGCTTCAAAGACACCCCCAACCTCCTGGCGGGCTCTCACAGCCGGCTCAGACTCTGCAGTCTTCAGCGGGGGAAGGAGGCGGCGCGGGGGGTTCTGAAGGGCCAGCCGCGCCAGCAGGGCCTTGCTCCGAGTCCAGAGTGGGGGGCATCTCCCCGGCTTCATCACTTTTCTTGGTAGATATCTCTTCTCTGGGAGGAAAGGCAGAGTGAATTTTTTTTTTTTTTTTAAATATACAGGATTCTGAGGGGGCGGGGGAGAACAGAACAAAGGAAACCCCCAGACCCCAGGGAGAACCAGTCATCACGCTGAAGGACATCCTTCCTGACTCCTCTACCCAGGCCTACAGAGCTCTCAGCCGGCAGAAGGGAGAGGGACTCTGGCCAGGCTTCAGTCACCACTCAGCTCTTCTCAGGGCCCAGCTGTCCCCTCCACTGGCCCCGTGGGTCCAGCCCTACCAGCCTGTGCCCTGTCATGTCAGCTGAGCACAGGCTCGCTCTCTCTCGCTCTCATTTCAGCTAGTCTCTGGCTAGTTCAGCCTTTCTAAAAAAATTTTTTTTAATTAACTTCTTTATGGGTTGGAGGGGCAGAGGGCAAGGAGAGGGAGAACCCCAAGCGGACTCCCCACTGCGCACAGAGCCCCACAGGGGGCTTGATCTCATGACCCGGAGATCATGACCCAAGCTGAAACCAAGAGTTAACTGGTCGCTCACCTGACTGAGCCACCCAGGCAGCCCTGCCCAGTTCAGCCTTAAGTCCACTCTGTCCCTCTTTTCTGCCTAACTTCCGCCCTGGGATCCCCCAAACCTGCAGGCTAGCCTTTCTCTGGGTTCTACCAGCGTGTTCCCATCCTGCTCGGGGCTGGGCGGACCCCATCTTCAGGAGGGGAGGACTAGCCTGTCAAGGGCTTGAGGAGTCAGGCACCTGGAGCTAGAAACGTCTACCCGTAGGCTCGCAGCCACACCTCACGACGAGTTCTCAGCCGAGGCGGCGGAGCTAGGGGGGACTTAGCCCAGTCACGGGGCTAGTACAAGGCAGACCCGGACTCCGGCCTCCGATCTCCACAAGCGCACTGCCGTACCCGCCAGTCAGAGCTGTCCCCTGACTTTGCTGAAGGGACAGGAGGTGACGGAGAAAGGGTTAAGGGAAGCCTCAGAGTTCTGGACGTTCTTCCTTCTTCAGCAAACACTGGAGCAGAGGGACCACAGCCTCCCCGGGACAAGGCCCACGCCCACGAGGTCAACCCGGGGGTCACACTTGCCGTGTGCCCCTGTCAGTGCAGCTTTGCAACATCCCACATCTATGATAAGCCACTGTACCTAAGGTTTTGGTTTGGTTTTGTTTTAATCAGTTCGCCAAGGTCATACATCCCTCCCCCTCAAACTCTAAGGTCAAGAAGCATTGTGAGTAATACTGGATGGAGGTCCATATTTCAAGTCAATTTTTATTTTTTGGACAACTAAGTATCAGTTTTAATAAAACCATTGTTCCTACGTTCATACGGCACCTGACAAAACTCGAACGACAAGCGTTAGCTCGGCCAGTTTTCCTGGTTAATGCACACTTGGCCCAGTTTTCCTGGTTAATGCACACTTGGCGTTATTAGGAGTTCAAGCCAGGTTTCTTGGCAGACGTTTCTAGGCTGTTGGTCTCTTTTGGGGGTTCCATTCATGGAGACTAGAGAAGGTAACTCGCAAACGCACTTAACCAACACAAGAAATCGCAGCATGGTGGCCTTTGCTGCAGGTGAGCAAGGAAGCCCCTCCCCTTCCCTCCAGCTTGTAGCGCCCATCCCCCCACGGGGAAGCCTCCGACAGGCCCGAACCCCAGACAAGCAGCAAAGGAGCTGCCGCGAGCCGCACAGCTGTGTCAGTAAGGCTGGTTTTCAGCCCTACTAAATCCTAATCTTTCTTTCTTCACCTTTAAATAGCAGAGGTCTTGGGCACGCGACTAGATCTGAGGACCTGGGACCAGAGAGAGGACAGGACACTCCACACCGGCCATCATGGGCTCGTCAAGAGTCAGCAAATCACAATACATGGTGCCCAGGGAGATCCGAATTTCGGGCAAACACCGGAGTTTTTACTCTGAGCAGATCACGGAGACTGCACGGACATCCTTAAGCCAAAACCCTTTGTGCGCTTGATTTAAAATCCAAATCGCACCAAGCCCACCGCCCGGGGAGGGTGCAGCGGGGTGAGGGTCCGATGCGGCCCGTGCGGGGCGCCAGGCCGCGGGGCAGGAGAGGGCAGGGCTGCCTGCCGGGAGCTCCCGGACGCTGGGAACCGGGCTGTGCCCAGGCTCGGCCAAGTCCTGCTTTCCATCCCGGGGGCGCATCGCCCCTTGCGCCCAGAGCCCCCGCGCCCCCCCCCCCCCCCAACGAAGAGCCCCGGATCTGAAGCCCATCCCCGCCCGGCTTTCCCTGCCTGCTGAAAGGCCACAGAAGTCGGCTTCGACATGGGGGACGAGGCAGTTTCTCGCCCGAAACATCCGCCCTGAAGCGACAGGTGCACAGGCTTGCGCGCAGCGCACCAGGTGTGCGGCGCTTTGCGGCGGCGGGTGGGGTCCGCCCCCTCCCCTCGCCCCTGCGCCCCTGCGCCCGGGACAGCGCTCACCTACCCCGTGGCCATGGTGACTCTGCGCCTGGTCACCTCGGAGGCCAGGTCTCCGTAGGGCAGGTTGTTGGCGTGGACTGTGAGGCTCTTCTGGGCCATGGCTTTGCACTCCGAGGGCTCAAGGGCTCCGGGCCGTCGGCACCTCGGAATCTAGAACACAAGCGCCAGTGTCGGCCTTCAGGCCAGACGTGGGTCCCGCCCAGCTCGTCGCTGCTGGGGCCTCAGTGGGGCCTCCGTACAGCCCAGCCACCCCGTGCCCCCGGCCCCGCCGGTCCCCAGGCAGATACTTCTTCAAAATCGAGGTCAGTAAGATGATCCCCAAGGTAGAAGTTGGGGAAATGGAGGCCCAGAGAGGCCACGGCCTTCTCCCCAGGTCGCACGGCTGGGCCCTCCCCCACTGCTCCCGCGCGACACGTGCTTCTCCCAGGGAGCCCTCCCCTCCCGGGCTGCTTGGCATCACCGACACCTGCCGCTTTCTTCCCGGAGCGCTTACCTTCTTACCTGCTCCTTAGAACAAGAAACTATATGCTGGCTAATTGAACATAGTAATAAAAATAAATAATTTAAAAAAAAAAAAAGAAGAGGAAAGGGCCATGGGCCAACCTGGGGCTGACAGAGGAGCACGTGGCAGAGACACGGGGGACACGACGCTGACACGGAAGGTCACAGCAGCCACCCACTTAGTGCTGGCTACCTGGGATGTCCTCTAACCTTTTCTTTGGAGACCCAGTCACTGTGCGCACGAGGCTCTGGGCCCCCCGCGGAATGAACGGGGAGACTGAGCTGGGGAGGAAGGAGGCAGCTTCCCCGGGACTCAGCTGGAATCTGAAGCTGGGCCTGCCTGGCTGCAAAGACTCCACCGAGGAGCCCAGCGACCCTGGATTTCTGCCCCCACGGATGAGCCCTCTCCAAGGAAAAGGAAGGAGTCTCCATTCCGGGACCCCTGCCACACTCTCGAGGTGACCCTGTGGCATGACCGGGGAGGGCCTGACCTCCCCAGTCTGTTCTTCTGGCAGGAAAACTTTGTTCTCAGGAGGTCACCCAACTGCTGTACCTTTCAACCCCCGCTCAGCTCAGTCTGGGACCCGTTGCACTCTTCAGCTCATGGTCTCGGGGAGCAGTGCCCCCGTTACAGACTCTGGACCCACATGTCAGCGACAGCACCTCCGCGGGGAAGGAAAAGACCAGAATGTCACCACCATTAGCTCTCACTTCTTCTGTCTTTTATCCCCATGGAGTCAGGCTTTCTCGGAACTGGCGTTAATGGGATTGATTTGCCCCGGGGAGGTAGCAGCTGACACAAATTTTTCCCTGCAAATGTGACCTTGATGAGGAATCCCCACAGATGTTGCAGGGAGAGGACGGCACCGCCCTTGCTCCCACTTTCCTGATGAGGCGGCAGGTGCCTTGGCTTTGGAACAGAAGAGACTGATGGCAAGGCAAGGCTCTCACTTTTGCACTGAGTGATCCCGGGTAAGTGAGTTAGCCTCTATGAGCCTCGGTTTTCTTACCTGTAAAAGGGGAGTAACTACTAGGGCAGTAGTGACGGGTGAGAAAATACTTACGAAAGTCCTTCATTTTGACCTTCCTCCCCGCCCCCATGTTAAAGTGTTTAAGTATCTGCCCCAGGACGTATGTAAATGTGTAAATATATGTAGCCCCAGGATGACTATGAAGCTATGCGTGTACATAGATTGCTCTGCACGTAATAGCCAGGAATGTAAGCCTCTTCCTCACAAACGTACTTTTTGGCAGCAGAAGGTCCATTTTCCTTTCTCTCCCATCCCAGGGCCTGGCGGAGCGTGGAGATCCTAGGGGGAGCCCAACAACCACAGCATTGTGTTCCCATCTGTTGGCTTCGGCCCTATGATTACCCAAGTCTCTAAACTCTGGAGGGTTTTCCAAAATGTAAACACACATCTGTATGGTGTTTGAATAATGTCGGAAGCAACTATTGCACATCAACTCCAGAAGGGACACAGTGACGGTACTGACTTCTTACAATGGTCTGTTTTGTGTTTGTTTGCTGCCGTTGAGACACAGCGGCTTGGGGAACAACATTTCAGCTTTAGATAGGAACGCGGGGACAGTCTGATGTGGTGCAGATACGTCTCGAACGATTCAGCACACCGCAAACCCGCCTGCCTCCCACACCACGGATCCTTCATGATGGGCCAGACGCCTCGAAGACACCTTTCTCGGAATCGTGACACCCAAACCCAAAGTTTCCAGTCTGGATGGGCAAGCAGCAGCCTGGCAGGAAAAGGGGGTCTTTCTTCACACCGACCGCAGTATGGACCCCAGCGGAAGGCTGCGGCTGCTTGCAGAGCTGGGATTCAGAACGTTGGCTGCCTGGAGTCGAAGTGTGTAAGCTTAACAACCAAGCTGGTCCACCCACAAAACAAATGAGTGGGTAAGATACAGTGAGAGCCTGTGTTCTCTAGAAACAACACGTACACAGCTACCACATGATTGTTCATTCGAAATAGGGGCAACCTTCCGCCGGGCTCTCTTGGTGATGTGCGTGGCACACACAGGGGGCTGATCTCACTGACGGGATCTGCTGTGCGGGTCCCTGTGGCAGACAAGGGACGGGGATCCTCTCGGAAGAACAGGAAGGGGGACCGGGCTGAGCCTCACAGGAGGAGGTGACCCGGAGAGTCTAGAGACGCCATTCCTTGGCCATCCCTGCGACAACAGAAGCATGGGGCTCCAGCCCGCTTTGTGACCGTGACTCAGCCGTGATCGCCGGGAACCTCACAAACCCGGGGTGTGATGTCCGCAGGTTGTAGGATGAGCAGCACTGACCAGCGCGACACCTGAGTCCCCTGCCGGCAGCTCAGCTCCCTGGGCCGCTGCTGGGTCGTCCTGCTTGCCTGGCCGAGTGCCGGCCCGAGGCCCACTCGCCTCCCGCAGCTGTGTGTGCCCGAGAGAAACACAGCCTGGTGACCAGTCCCGCTTCACAGCCGGGACCGCAGACTTCAGGTGGGAGCTGAGCTCATCCAGGCCACGAAAGCTCTCAGCTCAAACCTCAGACGCTTCTTCCCGGTCCTCGGGCCGCGTAGAAAACTGCCGCCGTGGTGAGAGTCTGCGAAGGGCGCTGCCCACGGTCCTCGCCTCCTCTCCGGCGCCTGCAGGCGAGCCCTTGACCCGCTGAACACTTTTTCCAAAGCTGCCCTCGCACTCGGGCGCCAAACGCCATCC
>NC_081566.1:3345890-3357763 GCF_022355385.1 Mustela nigripes | reverse complement strand
CCCCCCCCCCCCCCCCTGGAGACCCACGAACATCCGCTTTCCTTCCCTCTCCGCCGGCTCTTTCCCAGCAGTGCACAGACACGGTCTTTCCTCCCGTCTTCAAACCCCCTCTTGCACCCACTGTTGCCCACCACACAACAGATGAGCAAAAATCTCTTGGAAAAGACTTGCCTGAGTCTTCTCTCTCCGTTCCTCCCTTCACGCTCCCTCAGCCCTGCGCCCGTGGCTCTGGAAACCATGGATCCCTCTGCCCTGGAGACATCGTTTTCCTCGACTTTCTCCAAGCTCACTGGTCACTCCCTCAGTTCCTTTTGCCTCTTCCTCGATTCTTAACACTAGAGCATCCGGGCTCAGGCTTTGAATCTCTTCTGTTCTCCACACCCGTCTCCCTGTCCATCTCGTTTAGTTGCATCGTTGAAATAACCGTCCATAGGACGATGGCACCCATCTGCCTCCAGCCCGGATCTGTCCCCTGGACTCCAGATGAACGCACCAGCTGCCTACGTGGCATCTCCATTTAGCTAATAACCACGTACACGTGACATGTCCAAGACTGAGCGCTACTCGACTCCTTCACATGTGTCCCACCAGCTGTCTTCCCCGTTTCTTTTAGGGGCAGCCCCTTCCTTTCGGCTGTTTGAGTCTCAAACCTAGAAGTCATCTGCCTGCTGATGGTTCTGGGAACCCAGGGGAAAGGGACGGCCCACATTAAATAAAGTAGAAATTCTGGAACAAATGGAAGAAGGGAGCGGAAGGATCAGAGACGTGGGCACTGCAGACTGGATGTACTGGATAAGGGCAGAAAACTCAGCCCTTGGGTACACTCTGTGGGTCACCTTGGAGGACACTCGTTTCACCAAAGGGACAAAGTAAGCACTGCACGGAAGTGTTGCGGCATCACTGGGACGCTCAGGGGCGGCCGTCCTGTCCTCTGGAGGCCGGGGCTGACGGCGGGAGATGCGGTTATTGGAACTGGCCTCACAGGGCAGCGAGCAAAGTGGCTAATGAAACAAGAGGTCAGCTAGTCGTGTGCCACAATCCCAAACTGGTGGAAAAAATTACCATAATGAGCGGCAAAATCGGAGCGGCGGCTGGCTGGTTTGATCCCCGCAGAACTGCAGAGGCGGTTACTAGAGCACAGCGTTCCCAGGAAAGCTGGGCAGACCACAAATATCGCTCGGTTTCTCCAAGCAAACCAGTGTGGACGCTTCTACGGGCGGCGATCAGTGGCCGCCATGTCCACGCGAAGTCACTGTCTCTTTGCTCAGTTTCCGGACCTGGAATACTGCCAACTGGAAGAAGTCATCGGGAGGAGAGGCCGTAAAACCGCGGTGATGACTGCCAGGAGGGACCCAGGGCCACTTGCTGTCAAGTGGCCCGATGCTGGGGAGTCCCGCAGCTGATTCCTGACTACAAACGCTACATGCCATCTGGAGACGCACAGTGACCGTGTAGCAGGAAGTTCCTAGACCCCTGAGGGTCCTGGCCTCCTGTCATTCCCGACCTCCCGTCACCTCCGCCCGCGTGCGGACTTGGGGACTGGCTCCTGAGAAAGAGCACACGGCAGCCGCGACGGGCTGTCACTTCCAGGACGATGGGACGGAAGACTGTGGTTTCTGTCTGGGGGCTTCCTGCTGGCCTGATTCCTTTGAAGGCAGCGGCCGTAATGGGGAGGCCCAGTGACGAGGGGTCGGAGGCCTACCAACAACCAAGAGTGGCCTCGGGAGGGGATGGACTCCCCACGAGCCCTAAAATGAGGCTGCAGCCTGTCGAGAGCTGCGCAACCCCGGGACAGACCTCGAGCCTCAAGCACCTTGCGGGCCTGCACCCGTGTCCTGATCCACAGAAGCGAAGTCGGTGTTTGTCATCGGAGCTGCTGAGCTCTGGGTGACAGCACGGGTGACAGCATGGGCGGACCCTGACCTTTTGGAAACCAAGGGCAGACTTGGAGATTCTGGGTTTCTCATCCCTGCAACTCTGGGCCTGTGGGTTTAGAAATTCTTGGTCTGAGGAGGGGAATACACCCCCCATGACAGAAGAACAAACCTTTTAAACTTTTATTTCTTTATTTTTCTTTTTAAGATTCTACTAATTTAGAGAGAGGGAAGGGGTCGGAGGGGAGGCAGCGGGAGAGGAAAGAGAGTCTCAAGCCCGCGTCACACGGAGCGCGGAGCCCGAGGCAGGGCTCGATCCCGCGACCCTGAGACCGTGGCCTGAGCAGAAATCGAGAGTCAGAGGCTTAACCCGACGGAGCCCCAGGAAATACGCGTTGTGTGGCTTCGAGTTACTCTGGGGTCCCCGGGCCGGGAGCAGGAAGTTCCCGTCCGGCGGGTCACTTGTCCCTCGTCGCGAAGCCGGGACCGCGGAGGCACGTGTCGTCTCGGGGCGGCCCCGGGGGCGCGGACAGAGCCGTCGGCGACGGGGACCAGAGTGTCACCGGGGACCGGCCGCGGCGTCTCGGGTCGCGCACTCACCTGGTCCGCGAAGAACCCGAGACCGAGCGGACCCCACGGGGCGCGGCCTCCAGCCTCCGGCTCCGTCCCCGGTCCGCCGCCGCCGCCGAGGCCGCCCCCCGCCCCCCCAGCCGGGGCCACCCTCACAGGACGCGGGGGTCGAAGCCCGCGGGTCGCGGGTCGCGGACGGTCCCGTCTCCGCAGCGTCGGTCGCGGCAGCGGCCCCGGCGGCCCCTCCGGCCGCGTCTCGTCTCGGCGGCCCCGGGCCTCGGGCGTCCCCCGCGCCGGTTCCCGCGGCCCCGAAGCGCGGCGGCGGCCGGACGAGCGACCCCCGTCGGGCCGCGGGGTGACCCCGGCCCGGGCGACAACCGCGGGGCCGAGCGCCGTGAGCCGCGGCGTCGGGTCGGGCCGGGGCAGGCGCGTCCGAGCGGGGGAGGCCGGGGTCGCCGCGCTCCGTCGGGCCGGGAACCGCCTGCGGGGTCGGGGCTCCGCGCGACACGAGCCGGGGGCGGTCGCGTCTCCCCGCGCGGCTTCCGGCCCTGCGGACCCGGCCTCGCCCCGCGTCTCCGGAGCCACTTGGCGCCGGGGGGCTCCGCTCGCCGCGCCCGCGCCCCGACCAGCCCCAGGTCCGGCGGGGAGGTCCGCTTGCCCCGCGTCCGGGCGGCCGAGCCCCGACCCGCGGCCCCTCCTGGCTCCTCCGCGCGTCCCTGAGCCGGTTTCGTGCGCCCCGTGGTGGTTCTTTGTGAAGATTTCACGATCCGAGCGAGGCGAGCCCCGAGGGCAGCGCCGGAGGCAGAGACCCCCCCCCCCCCCCCCCCGCAGGAGCCTGACGCGGGGCTCGACCCCAGGACCCCAGGACCGTGACCTGAGACACTTCGTTCCCCCTACTTCGTTCCAGGGCCATCGGCTCAGACTCACCGGCCAAGCCTCCGTGTCAGGACGGCACCCAAGGGTGCGGAGCGCGGCCCGGCACGGAGCGGGGGCCGCCCCGTCGGACCCCCGAGCCGCCAGCGAAGGAGCCGCGCCCGCCCGCCCGCCCCACTCTCCGGCCCTGATTAAACGCGCAGTTTCTGGGATGGGGGAGTCGTGCTTTTCTGGGGCCTGACAGGGGTGGCGCCGGCCCCTGGCCGCTGCTGCTCCGGGGCTTCTGGAACGCGAGGCACCAAGGACCGCGCCGTGGCTGAGAGGGGACCCGCCTCACCTGCGGCCGGATGACATCCCCGAGTGCCTTTGGGACAAAGCTTAAAATTCAAGTACCTGGAACCAGGCCCCGATTCTGGGCTGCCGGGGGAGGAAAGAAGGGATGAAGCAGCGATGTTCACGACGGACTCCATTTCCCTGTGGGGCTTTAAGCTGGGTATAAAGTCTGGTAACTTAGCCATTTAAGAGGAAACTCTGTGGGGGCGCCTGGGTGGCTCAGTGGGTTAAGCCTCATGATCTCAGCCGGAAGCGTGCTGCCCCCTGCCTCTCTGCCTACTTGTGATCTCTCCCTGTGTCAAATTTTTAAAATCTTAAAAAAAAAAAAAAAAAAAAAAAAAAAAAAAAAAAAAAAAGGAAAATCTGGAACATCCTTTTCTGTCTCAGACTACAGAAATCCAATACCCAACCCCCCAGCCCACCGCGGCTGTAGGGAGCACTGGCAACCTCTGCGGGAGCACCCTTTACTCTGGGTGTCCTACTCTTTCCAGTTTCCTGTACCGACAGTCTGACAGCAGCTCTTCCTCCGCACTGGTTAATTTATGTTAATTCTTACATTTTGTAGGAACCACTGAATCCCTTAGCCAAACAAATATTAAAAACTGCCTCGGTAACCGTGTGTGTACCTCCAGCTCGAAAACCACAGCCCTAAGTCAGCACTGCGGGTACCTCCTGCACAGAACGGTGTGAACTCACTGACATGGGACCCTGCCTCTTGGCAAATCTAAACCCGGAGGCCAGAACCCATCTGTCCCTCCTTTTTGCTCCTCTGCATTGTCCCTGGACCTGAGACTTACTCATCTGGAAGCACAGGCCTGCTGAAGGACACATCCCTGCTCTAATTCCCCCACTGAGCACTAATGCATCTGGGGGCTCCCTTTTCATTTCAGATGAGGGAACTGTTAATTTTTTTTTCCTCCCCCTCAGAAACTGAGAAGACCAAAGTCTACGAACAATCCTATTTCTTAGCAGGTGTGTCAAGAAATGGTGAGAAACAAGGCCAGGTAAGTAGTGCCTAAATGCCTTTAGAAGATCTTAATTGTATTTAGAAACATCAGCAATGTAGACAGATGGAGGGGGAAGGGGAAAGCCTCCACTAGGAGATGGCTCAAGGCATCCAGAAAATAGGTCATTAGTGATGGAGGTGTGATCAACCTCAGGCCACAGCCTGCGTCTCTGCTTCCTCCACCAGACCATGCTGAGGTAAGAAACCGACTTCTGTATCCCTGGCGACTGATACATAATTGATGCTCAACCCCTCGCCTAATGTTACCCGAGTCTCATCTCTTGCTTAAAACTCTCCAGTTCTGGGGGCGTCTGGGTGGCTCAGTGGGTTAAGCCACTGCCTTCGGCTCAGGTCATGATCTCAGGGTTCTGGGATAGAGTCCCGCATCGGGCTCTCTGCTTCCCTCTCTCTCTGCCTGCCTCTCCATCTACTTGTGATTTCTCTCTGTCAAATAAATACATAAAATCTTTAAAAAAAAAACAACTCTCCAGTTCTGAAAAAAATTTCTCCTCCTATGGTATCTTATTCCTCCGTTGAAGGAAATGTTTTTATTTTTTTCCTTTTTTATTATTTTTATTTTTTAATCCTTTGTTTCCAAATTTATTTTTTTTATTAACATATAATGTATTACTAGCCCCAGGGGTAGAGGTCTGTCGCCAGGTTTACGCACTTCATAGCACTCACCATAGCATATACCCTCCTCAACATCCATACCCTCTCCCCTCAACCCTGTTTTACGAGATTAAGAGTCTCTTAGGGTTTTTCTCCCTCCCGATCCCATCTTTTTAAATTTATTCCTTCCCTACCGCCCCCCCCGTCCTGCCTCTCAACTTCCTATCAGAGAGATATGATAATTGTCTTCCTCTGATAGACTTATTTCGCTAAGCATGATACGCTCTAGTTCCATCCATGTCGTCGCAAATGGCAAGATTTCATTTCTTTTGATGGCTGCATAGTATTCCATTGTGTATATATACCACATCTTCTTTATTCATTCATCCGTTGATGGACATCTAGGTTCTTTCCATAGTTTGGCTATTGTGGACATTGCTGCTATAAACAGGGTGCACGTGCTCCTTTGATCATTATAATGGTTTGTTATCTTTAGGGTAAATACCCAATAGTGCGATTGCTGGGTAACAGAGTAGCTCTATTTTCAACTTTTTGAGGAACCTCCATGCTATTTTTCAGAGGGGCTGCACCAGCTTGCATTCCCACCAACAGTGTAGGACGGTTCCCCTTTCTCTGCATCGTCAACACCTGTCGTTTCCTGACTTAATTTTAGCCATTCTGACTGGCGTGAGGTGGTATCTCGTGGTTTTGATGTGTATTTGCCTGATGCCGAGTGATGTGGAGCACTTTTTCATGTGTCTGTTGGCCATCTGGATGTCTCCTTTGCAGAAATGTCTGTTCATGTCCTCTTCTTGTGTTTTTAAAAGTAATTCTTACATTGGAATCTGGAGTACGTTAGCGAGTCTTAAGCAAACTTTAACCACTTGCTAGATTTTCATACTGATTGATGCCCACTGCTAGTAGGCTATTAGGTCTGTTTTCAATTTCTACCGATTTCACTCTAAAAAATTCTTGTCAAATTAGGTGTGGGGAAAACTGGAAAACTGAGGGAGAGTATCTGTAAAAATTCAAAGGAATTCTGTATTTACCCTACATAAAAGACTCTAGCAGGCATCTAGGAAATGGCAACAGGCTTCATCAAGAGTGGATGGAAAAATCAGTACACACCTAAAATCAAGGAATTAAGGCATTCATAATTTTTGGTTTCCCAGTCCAGAAAGATCTGAAGGCTTCTTTTATTTTTTAAGATATTTCTACACCGAGTATGGCGCTTGAACTCTCAGCTCTGAGATCAAGAGTCACATGCTCTACCGACTGAGTCAGCCAGGCGCCCCAGACCTGAGGGCTTTTGCTCAAGAATCCAAGAGACACCAGATCACAGAAGCTTCATTTCTGTGGGAGGCTGAACATGACCTGCTAATCCACCCCATCGTACCCCAAAAAAGGCTGAAAATCGATAGCACTCTTGGCCTGAAATATATTACCACTGTCTCTGGATTATTTCCGGAAAACCACGGAGAGCCCCTACTTGAGTGCCAACAGCAGGCTCAACCCTACACCTGAGGGTATGAATGAAGACCGGCGCACGGAAGGAGGAAGAGGGCCGAGCAGATGACTCCCTTCAGCAGTGTGCAAGGCCAAGGCCAGTCCGACGTTAGGATCCCACTGTCCAGGTCTAGCTCATTTCACACACAGGTATCTTACAGCTGATATTCCCTAATCACCTAAAACACAAATTACGATGTTTCCCACACACATGTCAGCTGTGGCTAACTACAGATTACGGGTGGAAAATGACCGGAAAGGGCATGTGGAAATACTGAACGTGCCAAGGTAGGAGACCCACCGGGCACCACAGGCAGGTGCCCTGGACGCAGCTGAGACCTAACGGGCCTTTCAGGTGTTTCTACGAGAGCACGTTCTGGTTCTATCTTCTGCATCTTGCCTCCACCCGAGAGTATGTTTACACTCTGTGATTTGCATTGTGGAAATAAGCAAATTAAATGCCTTTTCAAATTACGCTCATTCCCTAGGCCGCTTCCCCCAATTATTCTTCCATCATTAAGCACAATTTATTAACAGCTGAGGACAAAAACACCCTCTTCCCACTTCCCAGAATGGTTCAAGGGCAGAGAAAACGTTCAAAGGGTTAGTGGACTAAAGCCGCCGCCGCCATCTAACCACCACCACCTTCTGGGTTATCGAGCTGCATGCCAGAAAGGCCAGAGGTAAGAATTGCAGGACCAAGCTGTGGAGAAGCATTGACATAAATACCTCACTTTCACTGGATACTTTTTTTTAAGGGGGCAGTGGTGGGAAACCCCCGTATGATCCTACCTAACAAAGGGCCTGAGGTGTTCATGGTTTCGAGTTACCACCACCCACTGCACACACACACGTGGCTGCTTGCTAGCGCGGAACGCACACTACACAGTTGGTTGCTCTGAAGACCTAACACCTAGGAGGACTGAACTGAAGGGTCAGAACATGAAAGAGAGAAGCAACTGAAGTGACTCCGTGAGAAGCAAGTGCGTGAAGCGGTGACTACTGGCCCTTTCGGTACAGGTCCAGGACCCTGGCCTTAGCCACACCAGCAATGGAGAGCCCACTGTGAGAAAACCCTTCAAACTGAAAAGTTTGGGGCCATCTAGGTAGGGCCTGACAGAACTTGAGTTCTCTAAATGCTTACGAATCCCAGCATCCAGGAGTCAAGAAGGTACACAGGTCACCAGTGACCGGATTACTAGTTTTCCTAAAGCTGGGTCTGGAGGCCACGTGTTCCGGATATGGGATTTTAGGCAGTTAAAAATCCCTTAGCACTTCACTTTACAAGATGAGTAAAGCAAAACCCTTGCAGCCTGCTTACGTGGGCGACAGTGACTATGAACGGGCAGGGGAGATAAGAGAAATACCAACGGTAAGTACTGAAATCTATTCTGGGCCCTTCAATTTCTGCCTTAAGAATGGTGAAACTACGTTCTACTTTCAGCACTTCGCATCATCCAGAAAGACTTCTCTCCTCCTCCTCGACAGATCTGTTCTCAAAAGGAGTATGGCAACCCTGAGAACAGAGGCCCTATTATCCCCCATGACAACCTTTATTTTGCCTGAATAAACTTTACAGTTCTGAAAAGTTGGAATCAAGTCTTTAGATGATTATCTTCTCTTAGAGCATAATGCACTCTTGATCCCAGTTTTTGGTTCAGGACAGACTTTCTTGTTCCAGATTTTAGGAATGGATTAGAAGTTCCAAGAGTCATTATTTAGAGAATACTTTATTAGTTTCTGTAATCAAACCCATGTAGATAAGACCTTACATATTTAATACAGTGCGTTACCCCTGTACAAATGGAAAAAATTATGTTTAACATTTCTAGACCAATATGGCTGTTAATTTCTGTACAACGCCAACCCAACACGGCACAACTGGGATACTTTGTCCAAAGTTGACAGCACAGCTCAAGTTTCCAAAAATTCAAATTATTTATATATATATGTATATGTATGTATATATATATATTTTTATTTATTTATTTATATAAAAAGACCAATAGCAGTATGTTATGCATCAATAGCAGCAACAGCTTTTCCAGGTTCTGCAGTCATCTGAACAAAATTAGAGAGACATCCAGCACACTCCATTAATAAAAAAGAAAAAAAAAAGGTAAAAAAACAAAACCCCAGAAAACAGCTAAGTTCTGTTACTGTTGTGGTACCTGGCACCATTTTTTTAATTAGCTTCTCAATCATCATCTGGAAAGAAAACATCCTAGAATAACATCATTAAAAACAGCTCTGATAAAGCACGGTCACTATTACGTATCATAAAGCAGGTACAAGGTATTTTACATTCACAGAGGTATGATACAGTACTGTCCTACATCTATAATACTAGAAGATACAATTAAAAAGGCATTATTTGAGACTTGATTCTACTTTCCCAGCAGAGGGCCCAAAGGATGGTAGGACACAGCTCTGGTGAAGAAATGACCTTCTTCGACAGGATTTCCTTCCATTAAGGGCACAGTTCTAGGTATTCACTGCTCTTGATGAACATCAGTTAAAAACCGTTAAAAACAAATGAACAAACAAAACCCCACTGGATTCATATGAAGATGGCCGAGCGGAGGCAAGCCAGACTCAAACTAGTATTTTACCCAATCTGTCACGTGTGAAGACATGACAATTCCATGGAAGAAGGAGACGCCAAGCAGCACGTCTAAGCTCTGGGCCGCAACCGAAACACAGCACCATTCCCGACGGAAGCAGCAGCCGAAGCCTGCCCGCCTGGACACGTCCAAGGGTGTGGACAGCACATTCCATCACCTGCTCACTCGTCCAGGAGGAAGGGGAGATCAGGGACTGTATTTTGATTGTGTTCAACTCAATCACAATGTTACAAAAATAGCAAGCTGCCGTAATACAAAATAAGGCTCCTCTATCCAGCACCAGTTATCTTCGGTTCCCGACCACCAAGCCCACAAATGCTACCATCACATCCAAAGCACGTTAAGGGAGCAAAGACACCACCCGGTGCATTAGCTGAGTTCCCTTCGTTCGGGCCTGGCTAGTCCTCTGCGGGGTTGTGTTCCTCCTACTTCTGGTGTTTCATCTAACCGTGAGGATTTCAGTTCTAAAGGATATGCCTTCCAGGAAAGTGCGCACGAACCTGCTGTACGGATTCTGACCGGAGAAGCACGGCCGTCGGCACGGTGCGCACTCACAGCAGGTGCACGCGAGCAAAGCCTCATTTCCCTGCGCGGCGGCTGTGTCAGTGTCAGTGTCAACTGCTCCCATGTCCCCCGAGCACCTCCCAGCTCTGGACAGGATAACGGCACAGGCCATTTTACCCCTCTGGCCACTGGCATTATCCGACTTCGTTCTCCCTCGGTCCCCTTGCCCTCCCCCAACCCCTGCAATAAACCACAGCCTTTAAGATTTTGTTTCTTCCGTTTTGATCGCCTGAGGTTTGATTGGTCCAGTTCTAACAGGTTTGGTGGCTATGGTGGGTGCGGGGGGCGGCTTTTCTTCTACTTTTTCCTGACAGACACCAGGAGGGTCGGCCAGTGTTTCAGGAGGTTTACTTGAATCACTGTCCACTTTCGGGGCTTTGCCTCCTATCTGTTTGCTCTGCTGTTGTTCAGAGAAGAACCGCTGCGTGGACTGAAGAACCTCTGCTCTCTGCTTTGCCTTAAAAAATGAGAAAGAGCGACTGAGAACGCCGCAGCATGAGCGGAGCCTGTCCGTCCATCTCCGCTCACTCTTGACCGACCACAGACCCGATCTCCCCATGTCTGGCCCAAACCAGAAGTACCTCAATGATCTTTCAGCTCTTAAAGGACAGATTTCTTCCTATCTTGGCAAATATTCCATGTGATTTTTTTTTTTTTTTTTAACATTTGAAAACAGAACCACCTCCCACCACATTTTCCAAGTTTGCCCTCTTATAAAATAACAAGTCAGAAATTGCTGTTGGTCTGTAACTTTTCTGGAACAAAACTTATTGATATCAAATTCTATTTAGGGAGGCTGCTCACAAATTTGAAGACAGATATACGTAACACGTAAAACTTCTAGTTATCAATATGTGGTCTATAATAAAACGAAAAGGAAGCACTTATATTGTGGCATTACCAACACCTACGACCAAATGTCTTGTGGCTGAGTCCTCTTCCCACAGCTCTCTTCTGCAGGGGAAGAGCATCAGAAATTAGTAACTACGACTTCACTTGAGCACTAAGTTCTGATAGCTCCTACCACATTCTGAGCTGGTAAAATAATTTCCTACTTTTACTGACTATGTGCCCCCAAAGAACATACTTACGTCATCTGTAAATTATACCACTGTAACGTACACAATTAAAACTTAAGTTTCTGTACTGAAGGAGCCCTTCATGTTCTACAGGAAACCTATACTATATAAAGATCTAAAGCAATTTCAAGAAAGTTTTACCCTCCCCGACCCCATTGTAAGCTCTAATGTCATTTCCAGCACAGGAAGGTATGAAAATCAAGTTCCAAGGAGACAGAACAAGAGGAAACCTTGGCCCAATAGTTTCCAAAGATGCCTACACATTTTTTAACAGAGGGAAATCCTAGGCCCACAGCCTTAATAAAAGTAGATCACATTTAACAAGAGTTTCACTGCAGAGTAGTCTTTAAATTTGATTACTCAGGATGAGAAATAAGGGATATCAATGTGGAAAGAAACCAGCGAGTCAACCGAATTTTCTAAAAGGATGAGCATAAACATGTTTCTGATTCAGAGTAAAGCATCACTATGGGCACTGTCCTGTTTGAAGGCAACAAGCTTTGTCTGTTCTAGTCTGACCCGATATATGGATGTGTACGCACGTATATATAGTGACAAAACAGGCCAAATTACTAAGACCTCTGAAGTCAAGTCCAAGTAAATACAGAGCTATGGACCCTGCTGGCTGCACGGGCAGACGGTAAGGGTTATGCTATGAAAACTGTCCCCACACAGACTCGTCAAGGCACCCTTCTGCATCAGCAAACCTCACATTTATCAGTGCCTTTTATTATGAAGGATCCCAAAGTGCTTTTTTCCGTTCTTCATCTATGACTGCACAATCTGTTGTGGAATACAGCCAACTCAGGTGGCAGGCAAAAAAAAAAAAAAA